>NC_041391.1:346331348-346434026 GCF_002162155.2 Triticum dicoccoides
CTCTCCCCTCCTCTCCCTCGCTCTCTCTCTCGCCCGGCCAAACACCACCATCGCCGCCGTTCGCCTTAGCCGCTGTCTCCGACCACCCCTCGCTCCCCCGACCAGCTCAGGAGGTCCGCCACGACTCCCTCTTCCTCCCCACCGCTCCACAGCTCCCCGGAAGCCCTGCATCGCCGCCACGTCGCCGTTCCCCTCTTCGGGCTCCGACCACCGTCGCCGTCGAATTCGCCGTCTCCAGCGCGTCCCCGAGCCCGCTTCGACGCCCACTGCAACCGCGGTGAGCTACGCCACCGTTTCCCCCTCTCCTTCCCCTCGTTCCCTCACCGTAGCCACCTCCCCACCACGGCCGAACCTCCGCCGTCGCCGAGCTCGCCGTCGACGCAGCTCCGGTGACCATTTGGTCACCCCGGCGAGTTCAACGAGTTTGCAAGACCCCGTAGAGCATCCCTAGCGCCTCGCTTTGCTCGACTTCGAGCTCCAGCACCGTTCTCGTGCACGACCGAACCCCGGCGGCCGCAGCCGAGCTCGCCGCCGTCGACTCCGGCCACCCCGACCCCAACGGGCTCCGCCAAGAGCTGCGGGTTGGCCTCAGCTCCACTCCGGTGGTCTCCGCGGTCCGTTTGGTGGCCGAAATGACCAAAACCACTTCCGCCGCCGCGTCGGGCTCGCCGGCGGCTAAACGCCGGTGCAGCCGACTCGGGTTTGACCACGGGTGGGCCCTGGTTGACTCCCCTGAGTCAATGACAGGTGGGGCCCAGCCCTGTTAATTAAACAGGATTAGTTTTAATTAAGTTTTAGTTAAAATAATCACCCTGACATGCGGGACCCACTGTCAGGTTTGACCTGGACCAGTTCCGTTGACCTGCTGACGTCACACTGACGTGAGGCTGACGCAGTAATTGATTTTCTGGATTTAATTTAAATCAGAAATTCCAGAATATTATTTAAACTTCAAAAATTCATAACTTTTATTCTGTAACTCCAAATTGGACAAATTATATATGAAAAATGATCAGAAAAATCCAATCTATCCATCTGTACTATTTTCATGCATGATCAAACAAGTTAAATTGATGTTTTAAGCAGAACAAGAAAAGGCACTTAAAAAGGCCATATTTGAATTTGGAATTTGAATCTTTGATTCAAATTTGTTCAAACCCTTCTGGTTTTAGTTGCATTAGCCCAATACACTCATATTGCCATGTTTCATGCATGCATCATATTGTTGCACATTGTTTGGTGATGCTTGTGTATCGATGCCCTTTGCGACAGGTTCTGTCCCCGAGGAGTATCGTGATTACCCTAACGAAGAACCGTATCCGTGCATCGAACCATCAGGCAAGCAACCAACCATTTGATCATATCGATACAATCCCATGTTCTCGCTCCGGCTCTCTTTTACTGCATTAAGACAACGCGTTTCAAACTGCTGTGTGTTACGGTAGTTGAACCCATTTCCTCTGCATGACCTGTCATTGCCACAGTAACTAGATGAAACCCACTAGCATGTGTAGGAGTTGATTGAGCCATATGTATGTGTTGTTCCTACCTTGCTATGCCTGCTATGCTTAGAGTCGTGTCAGGTCTGGTTCATCTGGGTGATGGGCTAGAGTGAAATGATTACGTCGGTAATGAGAGTGGTGTGGTGAACACGATTTGGTAAAGGTATCGATGAGAGGCCATGTAGGAGTACATGGTGGGTTGTTTCATTGAAGCCGACCTTAAGCACTGAGATCTGTATGTGTGATTTAGGAATCAGCTACTACCATACATTGGGCCCTGAAATATGACCCCGCTCGACTTCTTATTCACCCTAGCTCTCTGTCCAGGAGTTGCAAGTAGTTTCTGGTGTTTGTAGCCTACTGGAGGCCGTGGACAGCGCTGACCGTAGGGGTGGGCTGTGATGCGGTAGGTACGTGGCCGGGTGTACCGAATACCCGTTAGGTATCTCGGGAACCCTGTTCACATCGTTCGGGGCCGTATGGGAAACCTCGGCCGGACTCCCTGCGGATGGAACCTGAATAGGCGATAAACCTGGACTAGAGGCTTAAGTGTTTAGGTAGGTCGTGGTCTACACCCACGTCGGCTTTCGCTTGAAGTCTGCCGAGCACATGTCGTGTGCAGACGCTAAGTGGTGGAAACATGTATGAAGAAGTACACCCCTGCAGGGTTATCATAATCTATTCGAATAGCCGCGTCCGCGGTAAAGGACTACTTGGTTGCCTATACAGTTCATAGACAAGTAAATGGAAACTGCTAAAAGCCTCAAGATAAGTGTGAGTGCCGAGGATGGCCCTTCCGTAGGAAGACGGAGGCGGATCCTCGGTAGTGTATTGAAGTGGTGAGTAGTGGACTCGTGTGCGCAAAACCATTTCAAGTTGGAGTATCGTAGGATAGCCTAGCCAAGAGTCAAAGCTGGCTTGCTGCAATAACTCCACCAACCCTTCTTGATACTATGCATGTATGTAGGATCTGATGTAAGTCTTGCTGAGTACCTTTGTACTCATGTTGCTATAATCTACATTTTTTACAGAAGACGCTGCAACCCCTTCTGATGGGTTCTATGTAGACGTTGACATCAACGAGTAGGCTAAAGACCTAGGTGGTGACCCTGAGCTTGTGAAGGACCACGTAGTATAGCTAGGCTTTCCAAGCCTCTTTTATTTTACTAGTTGTCTGTACTCAGACAAGTTACTTCCGCTGCTGGTTTGTATGACTGTATGACTTGTATGTTGGGTCGTGAGACCCGTACCTTTGTGTATGATATGTATGGCTCACTGAGCCTTAAATAAAGTACTTGTGTCATAGAGTCATGTTGTGATGCTTCGTTGTATTTGCACATATCGAGCATATTGTGTGCATGATTGAAATGCTTGGTATGTGTGGGATCTGAATATCTAGTTGTTTATCTTTAGTAGCCTCTCTTACCGGGAAATGTCTCCTAGTGTTACCGCTGAGCCATGGTAGCTTGCTACTGCTCTGGAACACTTAGGCTGGCCGGCATGTGTCCTTCTTCGTTCCTGTGTCTGTCCCTTCGGGGAAATGTCACGCTTTGAGTACCGGAGTCCTGTTAGCCCGCTACAGCCCGGTTTACCGGAGTCCTGCTAGCCCAGTGCTACAGCCCGGACACACTTGCTGATGACCGACACGTTCAAAGCTGGGTCATGGATGCCTGTCCCTGTAAGTCTGTGCCACTTTGGGTTTACGACTAGTCATGTCAGCCCGGGCTCTTTATCATATGGATGCTAGCGACACTATCATATACGTGAGCCAAAAGGCGCAAACGGTCCCGGGAAAAGGTAGGACGACACCCGTGGGGATACCGTGCGTGAGGCCGCAAAGTGATATGAGGTGTTACCAGCTAGATCGATGTGACATCGAGTCGGGGTCCTGACAGCGTTGGCATCAGAGCCGGACTGCCTGTAGGTTCTCCAAGCCAAACTGGTCGATGTTGAGTCTAGAAATTCTTTAGTTATATGTAGGGGAATTGTTTGTGGGTTGGAACGTAAGGCTCTTTTTACTCCTTATACCTTATGACTTCTGATCTGAGTCAGTCCATTCTTCTACCGGGGGTTAAGGAATTAGGATCTATTCTCTCTATCAGGATCACGTGTTACTAATCAGTAGTACCTTATAAGTTTGATGGATACAAGCCTAGATCAGTTCTACTACCACATTATGTTGTTAGAATGGATTCAGAACTTGGATATGATGATGTTGAGTATGTACGAAATCCTTTGTCAAATGTCTCAATATCCTTTTTGAGCATTTACAGCTGTTATGCTGCCGAAATTTTGCTAGAAATTCTAATGCCTTTGCATTATGATTGTGCTTTCAGATGGCCACTCGCGACCTTAATCAAGTGGTTCGCCTGACTCGATGCCTAGATGTACCCGGCCATACTGCTAAGTTGGTCAGGGTAATGACTGAGGCTGGATACCGCTGGTATCCTGAGTACACGGTCGAAGAGCAATTCCGAGATTTTAATCAGAGCCAGTATCTCTGCACTGTCAGGATATTTCCATCTTATCCTGGATCCACCGAGCCTCTTCACTACTCTTATGGACTCGGGGTTACCATTGAGATGGCTGTGCAGGACGCCGCCTACTCTATGATGACCATTATGCGAGTCAGATCTGGTATATTTCGGGACTCTGATTTCTGGTATATGCCAGGATCACTTCCGGGAGCACAAGGGTATCTCCAGGCTATTTATGCTGACCCCACTCAGGAGGATTCACGGATTCGCACCACTGCTGAGATGCTCGAGGATAAGGACCGAGAAAATCGGGCCTTAAGGCTAGAGCTCTTCAACACCCGTGCTGACCACTGGGCCACTTTGACTCGGTTCGCACCGGCGGTGCAAGCTGGATATTCAGATATGCGCGATCTCTATCCTGTGAGATCTGCTCTGCCAGACGTGATGGTTTGGCATGATGTAGGAGGCATCACCCCACCTCGCGGCCCCCGCAGGCCACCGTTTGTTGGTCCAAGGCCTCATCCTAGCCCCTATGGTCCACAAGCTCCGCGAGATCGTCTGTTTCCGGATGATCATGTTGAGCTTCCAGGCTATGGAGGTGACTTCTACGAGGATTACTACGGATCGGTCTGAGTTAGTGGTAGTATCACTAGTTCGCACTAGCTGTGTCGTCTATCGTCCCGCGTGACTCGTGGGATATGACCTAGTTTGTACTCCTTCCGGAGGTGTAGAAAAATAATGTATAGGAGCTTGGAATGCCTCCGATGAGATGTAATCCTCTTTTCACCGTAATAGTACTATGTTTGGTCTTGTACTAAACCCTGTATGGTGTGTATGACGATGGAATAAAAGAAGCAGTTTCTGTATCTACCATGTCATACGGATGATCATCTTGCATTCCGAGTTATTTCTTACATTATGAATCCTATGTCGGAATTTTACCATCCTGACTAAATCATTGTCTTGTTTACCTAGGATGGTCAACACGCGCGCTAACCCTGCTTCTCAAGAGCAGGCCAAAGGCAGTGAAGCCAGGGATGTAAATCTGCCTCATCCTCCTTCACTAGCCGAGGTGATGATGGAAGCTGAGAGAAACAAGCGGGAGACAAACCGTTTGTTGGAGCGTATTGAACAGAACACATCACACCATCAGAGGACTAACGTGGTGTCACTCAGTGATTTTATCAAATTGCATCCACCCACGTTCCACCACTCCGTCGAGCCTCTCGACGCTGATGACTGGCTTCGCAGTATCTCTCATAAACTGCGTTCCGCGCTGGTAGCGGAGGCTGACAAGGTCACCTTTGCTGCATATCATCTTGAAGGCCCCGCCAGTCTATGGTGGGAGAATTATGGAGCTATGCGCCCAGCGGGCCATGTCACTACTTGGGCTGAATTCAGCGAGGCTTTCCGTGAACATCACATTCCGGAGGGTCTCATGGACCGTAAACGTGAAGAATTTTGCAGTTTCACCCAAGGCCGACTTTCTGTGGATGCCTATAGCAGAGAGTTTGGTAATCTCGCCCGATATGCAACTGAGGAAGTGTCTACTGACGCCAAGAAGCAAGCAAGGTTCCGTAAGGGCCTTAGTCCTGAGCTTCGCCGCGACCTCCGTCTGCATGAGTGCACATCTTTTTCGAAACTTGTCAACAAAGCCATCAGTGCTGAAACTGGTCAGACTGACTATGACGCAACACGCAAGCATGGACGTGACATGGGTTCCTCATCCGGTGCTGGTCCTCAGAAGCGCCGCGTGTGGGTACCCAACACCGCCCTGCCACCCAGGTTCACACCGAGGCCATCTTTCCAGGCGCCTCGCCCCGTTCAACAGTCTGCTCCAGCCAAGCCCTATGGGGGTCCAACCAATAATGCTCCTCCACGTACCAGTTCCGTGACTTGTTTCAAGTGTGGGGAATCTGGTCACTATATGCGTGAGTGTCCCCAGACCAACCCCAACCAGTCTGCTAAAGCTGCTGGCCGTGGCAAGCCGACAGGAAAAATATTCCACGCCAAGCCGGTCACCGCTTCCCGTGGCCATGTCAACTGTATCTCTGCCGAAGAAGCTCAAGAGGATCCCAACGTCGTTCTCGGTACGCTTCTTGTTAACTGCCACCCGGCATCTGTTCTTTTCGATACAGGAGCCTCTCATTCCTTTATATCTGAAAATTATGCTCGTTTGCATAACGTTGCATTCTGTGACATGCCATCCACTATGGAGATTTCTACCCCTGGTTCTAGATGGCAGACCTCTAGGGTAAGTTATGGAAATGAAATCCAAGTCGACAGACTTGTTTTCCTTGCCTCTTTAATAGCCCTTAAATCTTCAGATATTAATATCATTCTGGGTATGGACTGGATGTCAGCTCATCATGCCCAAATTGATTGCTTCTCTAGGACTGTTCAACTCACCCATCCTTCAGGGAAGATAGTCCATGTCTTGACCCGAATAGCCAAGCGACAATTATATTCTCTTAACGCCAGCCCTTTGCCAGACCTTGAGGACGTTCCGGTAGTCCGTGACTTCCCGGATGTCTTTCCAGAGGAATTGCCAGGTGTTCCACCTGACAGGGATGTTGAGTTTGTAATAGACCTCATTCCAGGAACCGTTCCGATTGCTAGAAGACCTTATAAGATGGCACCCCTAGAACTAGCCGAGCTTAAGAAACAACTCGATGAGTCCTTGAAAAAGGGTTTCATCCGACCTAGCTCATCTCCGTGGGCTTGCCCCGTCCTATTCGTCAAGAAGAAGGATGGTACGGACCGGATGGTTGTAGATTACCGACCTGTTAATTTGGTCACAATCAAGAACAAATATCCACTTCCCAGGATCAACGACCTGTACGATCAGCTCGCTGGATCCTCAATCTTCTCCAAAATGGATTTGAGGTTGGGCTACCATCAAATCAAAATCAGAAATGGGGACATTCCTAAAACGGCCTTTGTCACTCGTTATGGCCAATACGAGTACACCGTCATGTCCTTCGGTTTAACCAACGCTCCAGCCACCTTTTCTCGGTTAATGAACTCAATCTTCATGGAGTATTTGGATAAATTCGTCGTGGTTTACCTCGATGATATACTCATCTACTCCAAGAACGAGGAAGAACATGCCGAACATCTAAGGCTAGTGTTGCAGAAACTTCGAGAGCATCGCCTTTATGCCAAATTTTCTAAATGTGAATTCTGGTTGTCAGAAGTGACCTATCTGGGTCATGTAATATCTGGTAAAGGTATTGCTGTTAACCCTGAGCGAGTTCAAGCCGTCCTTAATTGGACTCCACCTGAATCGGTCAAGCAAGTTCGGAGTTTTCTAGGCTTAGCGAGCTATTGTCGTCGCTTTGTCGAGAACTTCTCCAAGGTTGCTAAACCTCTAACCGAACACCTCAAGAAAGATAAGAAGTTCGAGTGGACTCCACAATGTGAGCACAGCTTTCAGGAACTGAAAAGACGCCTGACTTCTGCTCCCGTACTGGTACCGCCAGAATCCTCCAAGGACTTTGTTATCTACTGCGACGCCTCGCGACAAGGACTAGGTTGCATTCTCATGCAAGATCGACACGTAATTGCCTACGCTTCACGGCAATTGCACCCACATGAGGAGAACTATCCTACCCATGATCTAGAGCTTGCAGCCGTAGTCTATGCACTTAAGACCTGGCGACATTACCTCCTCGATAATCGTTGCGAAATATTCACTGATCACCAAAGTCTGAAGTACATCTTCACCCAACCGGATCTGAATCTCAGGCAAAGACGTTGGGTTGAATTGATCACAGACTTCGACTTAGGGATAACCTACACCCCAGGGAAAGCCAACGTCATGGCTGATGCGCTAAGTCGTAAATCTTATTGTAACAATCTGATGTTACAACAAAGTCAACCGTTTCTCCATGAGGAATTTCGGAAGCTTAACCTTCACATTGTTCCTCAAGGATTTCTTTCCACCTTGGTGGCGAAACCTACTCTTACGGATCAAATCATTGCTGCCCAGAAGCGAGATAAGGGAATAGCTAAGATCAAGGAGAACATTGCTAGCGGAGGTGCTAGTTGTTTCTCCACAAATGATCATGGTGTTGTGTACTTTGAGAACCGTCTAGTGGTTCCCAAGAACCAGCATCTACGGCAGTTGATCCTTAAGGAGGCTCATGAATCTCCTCTCACTATTCATCCCGGTAGTACTAAGATGTATCAGGACCTACGCCAGAGGTTCTGGTGGACTAGGATGAAGAGAGAAATTGCTCGGTATATTGCTAATTGCGACGTCTGTCGTCGTGTAAAAGCAGAGCATCAACGGCCTGCTGGCACCCTTCAACCCCTAGCTATTCCTGAATGGAAATGGGATAAAATTGGTATGGATTTCATTACCGGTTTTCCCAGGACCAAGAGAGGGAATAATGCTATTTTCGTCGTGGTCGATCGGCTTTCCAAAGTAGCCCATTTCCTACCTGTTCGAGAGAGTATAACCGCTAGTCAGCTGGCAGACTTATACATCTCCCGAATAGTGTCCCTTCATGGTGTCCCTTTGGAAATTAACTCGGATCGAGGAAGTCTTTTCACCTCTCGATTTTGGGAAAGTTTCCAAAATTCTATGGGAACCCGTCTCTCCTTTAGCACCGCTTTCCACCCTCAGTCGAGTGGTCAAGTGGAACGCGTCAACCAAATTCTAGAAGACATGCTCCAAGCCTCTGTTATCTCGTTCGGAATGGACTGGGAGAAGTGCCTTCCATTTGCCGAATTTGCTTACAATAAGAGCTATCAATCTAGCTTGGGTAAAGCCCCTTTTGAAGTTCTCTATGGACGACGATGTCGAACACCCCTTAACTGGTCAGAGACCGGGGAAAGACAATTCTTTGGCCCGGATATGATTCAGGAAGCAGAAGAACAAGTTCGTATCGTTCGTGAAAAGTTGAAAACAGCCCAATCCCGTCAAAAGAGTCAATATGACCGAAAACATAAGGCTATGACTTTCGAGGTTGACGAGAAGGCTTATCTTCGGGTCACCCCTCTGAAGGGAACCCATCGTTTCGGTATCAAAGGCAAATTGGCTCCTCGTTACATTGGACCTTTTCGCATTCTTGCCAAACGAGGAGAAGTTGCCTACCAGTTGCAACTACCTCCGCACCTCTCCAGAGTTCACGATGTCTTCCATGTTTCTCAACTCAGGCGTTGCTTCTCGGATCCTATCCGTGAAGTGGACCACGAAACACTTGATCTCCAAGATGATCTTACATATCGAGAGTACCCCATTCGTATCCTCGATCAAGCCGAACGTACCACGCGACGTCATAATATCAAGTTTCTCAAGGTTCAATGGTCGCACCATTCCGAGGATGAAGCAACTTGGGAAAGGGAGGATCGTCTTCGACTCGAGTATCCCGCCTTCTTCCCGGAGGAACCCAAATCTCGGGACGAGATTCTTTTGAGTGGGGGTGAGTTGTCACACCCTAGCTAGTCATGCATTAGAGTGTTGCATCATGTTTACTCTTCATCAGAAACTTGAAATGGGGATCTGTGAAACCCTCAGAATCTATGAAAATGACCCAAATAAAAATTTCTCCAAAAGGGTCCAAGAAAATGCTCATGTTGATCTCTGAAAATATTGGACAGAGATAAAAATCAAACCAATATTTTTAGTGGCTCATGGACATTTATTTTGGGCATTTGGAATTAATGCATAAATATTTGCTTTGGAAATATATTTCTATATATATAAATATATGTCCAAATATTATGCCAATTATAAAGGAGCTCTGGAATAATATATCTAGCCCCTGCAAAAATTGGCATAAGTTAAATAAATGATTTAATATATTATTTAAATCAAAACAAATGTCAGAAATTAGAAAACAGAAAAAAATAAAAGGGAGAAGCTTACCTGGGCTCCTCCCTGTGCAGCCCAGCCAGCTGGCCGGCCCAGCCGGCAGCCGGCCCAGCCCACCTCCCTCCTCTGTCGTCTTCGCCCCGACAGAGGGAGGGGAGTGTGGCCGGCGCGCGTGCGCGGCCACCGCGCCACGCCACCTCTCTCCCTGCCTGCCTGCCCTCCCCTCCTCGCCTCGGTGTCCCTGGACGACGCCACGCCCTCCCCCCTGCTCTCTCTCACTCTCCCCCGGCTCTCCCCTCCTCTCCCTCGCTCTCTCTCTCGCCCGGCCAAACACCACCGTCGCCGCCGTTCGCCTTAGCCGCTGTCTCCGACCACCCCTCGCTCCCCCGACCAGCTCAGGAGCTCCGCCACGACTCCCTCTTCCTCCCCTCCGCTCCACAGCTCCCCGGAAGCCCTGCATCGCCGCCACGTCGCCGTTCCCCTCTTCGGGCTCCGACCACCGTCGCCGTCGAATTCGCCGTCTCCAGCGCGTCCCCGAGCCCGCTTCGACGCCCACTGCAACCGCGGTGAGCTACGCCACCGTTTCCCCCTCTCCTTCCCCTCGTTCCCTCACCGTAGCCACCTCCCCACCACGGCCGAACCTCCGCCGTCGCCGAGCTCGCCGTCGACGCAGCTCCGGTGACCATTTGGTCACCCCGGCGAGTTCAACGAGTTCGCAAGACCCCGTAGAGCATCCCTAGCGCCTCGCTTTGCTCGACTTCGAGCTCCAGCACCGTTCCCGTGCACGACCGAACCCCGGCGGCCGCAGCCGAGCTCGCCGCCGTCGACTCCAGCCACCCCAGCCCCAACGGGCTCCGCCAAGAGCTGCGGGTTGGCCTCAGCTCCACTCCGGTGGTCTCCGCGGTCCGTTTGGTGGCCGAAATGACCAAAACCACTTCCGCCGCCGCGTCGGGCTCGCCGGCGGCTAAACGCCGGTGCAGCCGACTCGGGTTTGACCACGGGTGGGCCCTGGTTGACTCCCCTGAGTCAATGACAGGTGGGGCCCAGCCCTGTTAATTAAACAGGATTAGTTTTAATTAAGTTTTAGTTAAAATAATCACCCTGACATGCGGGACCCACTGTCAGGTTTGACCTGGACCAGTTCCGTTGACCTGCTGACGTCACACTGACGTGAGGCTGACGCAGTAATTGATTTTCTGGATTTAATTTAAATCAGAAATTCCAGAATATTATTTAAACTTCAAAAATTCATAACTTTTATTCTGTAACTCCAAATTGGACAAATTATATATGAAAAATGATCAGAAAAATCCAATCTATCCATCTGTACTATTTTCATGCATGATCAAACAAGTTAAATTGATGTTTTAAGCAGAACAAGAAAAGGCACTTAAAAAGGCCATATTTGAATTTGGAATTTGAATCTTTGATTCAAATTTGTTCAAACCCTTCTGGTTTTAGTTGCATTAGCCCAATACACTCATATTGCCATGTTTCATGCATGCATCATATTGTTGCACATTGTTTGGTGATGCTTGTGTATCGATGCCCTTTGCGACAGGTTCTGTCCCCGAGGAGTATCGTGATTACCCTAACGAAGAACCGTATCCGTGCATCGAACCATCAGGCAAGCAACCAACCATTTGATCATATCGATACAATCCCATGTTCTCGCTCCGGCTCTCTTTTACTGCATTAAGACAACGCGTTTCAAACTGCTGTGTGTTACGGTAGTTGAACCCATTTCCTCTGCATGACCTGTCATTGCCACAGTAACTAGATGAAACCCACTAGCATGTCTAGGAGTTGATTGAGCCATATGTATGTGTTGTTCCTACCTTGCTATGCCTGCTATGCTTAGAGTCGTGTCAGGTCTGGTTCATCTGGGTGATGGGCTAGAGTGAAATGATTACGTCGGTAATGAGAGTGGTGTGGTGAACACGATTTGGTAAAGGTATCGATGAGAGGCCATGTAGGAGTACATGGTGGGTTGTTTCATTGAAGCCGACCTTAAGCACTGAGATCTGTATGTGTGATTTAAGAATCAGCTACTACCATACATTGGGCCCTGAAATATGACCCCGCTCGACTTCTTATTCACCCTAGCTCTCTGTCCAGGAGTTGCAAGTAGTTTCTGGTGTTTGTAGCCTACTGGAGGCCGTGGACAGCGCTGACCGTAGGGGTGGGCTGTGATGCGGTAGGTACGTGGCACGGTGTACCGAATACCCGTTAGGTATCTCGGGAACCCTGTTCACATCGTTCGGGGCCGTATGGGAAGCCTCGGCCGGACTCCCTGCGGATGGAACCTGAATAGGCGATAAACCTGGACTAGAGGCTTAAGTGTTTAGGTAGGTCGTGGTCTACACCCACGTCGGCTTTCGCTTGAAGTCTGCCGAGCACATGTCGTGTGCAGACGCTAAGTGGTGGAAACATGTATGAAGAAGTACACCCCTGCAGGGTTATCATAATCTATTCGAATAGCCGCGTCCGCGGTAAAGGACTACTTGGTTGCCTATACAGTTCATAGACAAGTAAATGGAAACTGCTAAAAGCCTCAAGATAAGTGTGAGTGCCGAGGATGGCTCTTCCGTAGGAAGACGGAGGCGGATCCTCGGTAGTGTATTGAAGTGGTGAGTAGTGGACTCGTGTGCGCAAAACCATTTCAAGTTGGAGTATCGTAGGATAGCCTAGCCAAGAGTCAAAGCTGGCTTGCTGCAATAACTCCAACAACCCTTCTTGATACTATGCATGTATGTAGGATCTGATGTAAGTCTTGCTGAGTACCTTTGTACTCATGTTGCTATAATCTACATTTTTTACAGAAGACGCTGCAACCCCTTCTGATGGGTTCTATGTAGACGTTGACATCAACGAGTAGGCTAAAGACCCAGGTGGTGACCCTGAGCTTGTGAAGGACCACGTAGTATAGCTAGGCTTTCCAAGCCTCTTTTATTTTACTAGTTGTCTGTACTCAGACAAGTTACTTCCGCTGCTGGTTTGTATGACTGTATGACTTGTATGTTGGGTCGTGAGACCCGTACCTTTGTGTATGATATGTATGGCTCACTGAGCCTTAAATAAAGTACTTGTGTCATAGAGTCATGTTGTGATGCTTCGTTGTATTTGCACATATCGAGCATATTGTGTGCATGATTGAAATGCTTGGTATGTGTGGGATCTGACTATCTAGTTGTTTATCTTTAGTAGCCTCTCTTACCGGGAAATGTCTCCTAGTGTTACCGCTGAGCCATGGTAGCTTGCTACTGCTCTGGAACACTTAGGCTGGCCGGCATGTGTCCTTCTTCGTTCCTGTGTCTGTCCCTTCGGGGAAATGTCACGCTTTGAGTACCGGAGTCCTGTTAGCCCGCTACAGCCCGGTTTACTGGAGTCCTGCTAGCCCAGTGCTACAGCCCGGACCCACTTGCTGATGACCGACACGTTCGAAGCTGGGTCATGGATGCCTGTCCCTGTAAGTCTGTGCCACTTTGGGTTTACGACTAGTCATGTCAGCCCGGGCTCTTTATCATATGGATGCTAGCGACACTTTCATATACGCGAGCCAAAAAGCGCAAACGGTCCCGGGAAAAGGTAAGACGACACCCGTGGGGATACCGTGCGTGAGGCCGCAAAGTGATATGAGGTGTTACCAGCTAGATCGATGTGACATCGAGTCGGGGTCCTGACAGCGTTGGTAGCTTTAGTTGCATTAGCCCAACACACTCATATTGCCATGTTTCATGCATGCATCATATTGTTGCACATTGTTTGGTGATGCCTGTGTATCGTTATCCTTTACGACAGGATCTGTCCCCGAGGAGTACCGTGACTACCCTAACGAAGAACCGTATCCGTGCATCGAACCATCAGGCAAGCAACCAACCATTTGATCATATCGATACAATCCCATGTTCTCGCTCCTGCTCTCTTTTACTGCATTAAGACAACGCGATTCAAACTGCTGTGTGCTACGGTAGTTGAACCCATTTCCTCTGCATGACCTGTCATTGCCACAGTAATTAGATGAAACCCACTAGCATGTGTAGGAGTTGATTGAGCCATATGTATGTGTTGTTCCTACCTTGCTATGCCTGCTATGCTTAGAGTCGTGTCAGGTCTGGTTCATCTGGGTGATGGGCTAGAGTGAAATGATTATGTCGGTAATGAGAGTGGTGTGGTGAACACGATTTGGTAAAGGTATCGATGAGAGGCCATGTAGGAGTACATGGTGGGTTGTTTCATTGAAGCCGACCTTAAGCACTGAGATCTGTATGTGTGATTTAAGAATCAGCTACTACCATACATTGGGCCCTGAAATATGACCCCGCTCGACTTCTTATTCACCCTAGCTCTCTGTCCAGGAGTTGCAAGTAGTTTCTGGTGTTTGTAGCCTACTGGAGGCCGTGGACAGCGCTGACCGTAGGGGTGGGCTGTGATGCGGTAGGTACGTGGCCGGGTGTACCGAATACCCGTTAGGTATCTCGGGAACCCTGTTCACATCGTTCGGGGCCGTATGGGAAACCTCGGCTGGACTCCCTGCGGATGGAACCTGAATAGGCGATAAACCTGGACTAGAGGCTTAAGTGTTTAGGTAGGCCGTGGTCTACACCCACGTCGGCTTTCGCTTGAAGTCTGCCGAGCACATGTCGTGTGCAGACGCTAAGTGGTGGAAACATGTATGAAGAAGTACACCCCTGCAAGGTTATCATAATCTATTCGAATAGCCGCGTCCGCGGTAAAGGACTACTTGGTTGCCTATACAGTTCATAGACAAGTAAATGGAAACTGCTAAAATCCTCAAGATAAGTGTGAGTGCCGAGGATGGCCCTTCCGTAGGAAGACGGAGGCGGATCCTCGGTAGTGTATTGAAGTGGTGAGTAGTGGACTCGTGTGCGCAAAACCATTTCAAGTTGGAGTATCGTAGGATAGCCTAGCCAAGAGTCAAAGCTGGCTTGCTGCAATAACTCCACCAACCCTTCTTGATACTATGCATGTATGTAGGATCTGATGTAAGTCTTGCTGAGTACCTTTGTACTCATGTTGCTATAATCTACATTTTTTACAGAAGACGCTGCAACCCCTTCTGATGGGTTCTATGTAGACGTTGACATCAACGAGTAGGCTAAAGACCCAGGTGGTGACCCTGAGCTTGTGAAGGACCACGTAGTATAGCTAGGCTTTCCAAGCCTCTTTTATTTTACTAGTTGTCTGTACTCAGACAAGTTACTTCCGCTGCTGGTTTGTATGACTGTATGACTTGTATGTTGGGTCGTGAGACCCGTACCTTTGTGTATGATATGTATGGCTCACTGAGCCTTAAATAAAGTACTTGTGTCATAGAGTCATGTTGTGATGCTTCGTTGTATTTGCACATATCGAGCATATTGTGTGCATGATTGAAATGCTTGGTATGTGTGGGATCTGACTATCTAGTTGTTTATCTTTAGTAGCCTCTCTTACCGGGAAATGTCTCCTAGTGTTACCGCTGAGCCATGGTAGCTTGCTACTGCTCTGGAACACTTAGGCTGGCCGGCATGTGTCCTTCTTCGTTCCTGTGTCTGTCCCTTCGGGGAAATGTCACGCTTTGAGTACCGGAGTCCTGTTAGCCCGCTACAGCCCGATTTACCGGAGTCCTGCTAGCCCAGTGCTACAGCCCGGACACACTTGCTGATGACCGACACGTTCGAAGCTGGGTCATGGATGCCTGTCCCTGTAAGTCTGTGCCACTTTGGGTTTACGACTAGTCATGTCAGCCCGGGCTCTTTATCATATGGATGCTAGCGACACTATCATATATGTGAGCCAAAAGGCGCAAACGGTCCCGGGAAAAGGTAGGACGACACCCGTGGGGATACCGTGCGTGAGGCCGCAAAGTGATATGAGGTGTTACCAGCTAGATCGATGTGACATCGAGTCGGGGTCCTGACATTATTGTAGGAATTTCCATAATTATTAGAGGAATTACTAGGGAACGGTCTAGCATTAAAGTTTCCTCTATAAGCATTGTTTCCAAAACTAGTCCTACCAACAAAATTCACATCCATAGATTCATTATTATTCTCAATCAAAGAAGACAAAGGCATATAATTGGGATCAAGAGGAGTATTCTTAGTAGCAAACAATTTCATAAGTTCATCCATCTTTCCACTCAAAACATTGATTTCTTCTATAACATGCACCTTTTTACTAGAAGATCTTTCGGTGTGCCATTGAGAATAATTAGCCATAATATTATCAAGAAGTTTTGTAGCATCTCCTAACATGATTTCCATAAACGTGCCTCCCGCGGCTGAATCTAAGAGATTTCTAGAAGCAAAGTTCAAACCGTGAGTAGGGCAATTGTGAAGCATCAATCTCATTCTTTCCTAAGATTGGGCAACATGCTCATGATCAAGTTGTTTAAAATTCATAATATCATTCCTAAGAGTGATAATCTTAGCGGGAGGAAAATACTTAGAGATAAAAGCATCTTTGCACTTGTTCCAAGAATCAATACTATTTTTAGGCAAAGACGAAAACCAAACTTTAGCACGATCTCTAAGTGAAAACAGAAATAACTTCAATTTGACAATATTGTTATCCGTATCTTTCTTCTTTTGCATATCACACAAATCCACAAAGTGGTTTAGATGAGTAGCGGCATCTTCACTAGGAAGGCCTGCGAATTGATCTTTCATAACAAGATTCAGCAAAGCAGTATTGATTTCACAAGACTCAACATCATTAAGAGGAGAAATCGGAGTACTAAGGAAATCATTATTATTGGTATTAGAGAAATCACACAATTTGGTATTATCTTGTGCCATGGCAACAAGTAATCCAACACACAAGAAAACATAAAAAAAGGCAAGCGAAAAAGAGAGGAGGAGATTGGGAAAGAGAGGGCGAATAAAACGGCAAGGGTGAAGTGGGGGAGAGGAAAACGAGAGGCAAATGGCAAATAATGTAAATGCGAGGGAGATGGGTTTGTGATGGGTACTTGGTATGTCTTGACTTGAGCGAAGACCTCCCCGGCAACGGCGCCAGAAATCCTTCTTGCTACGTCTTGAGCTTGCGTTGGTTTTCCTCGAAGAGGAGAGGGTGATGCAGCAATAGTAGCGTAAGTATTTCCCTCAGTTTTTGAGAACCAAGGTATCAATCCAGTAGGAGGCTCCTCAAAAGTCCCACGCACCTACACAAACAAACAAAGAACTCGCAACCAACGCAATAAAGGGGTTGTCAATCCCATCACGGCCACTTGCGAAAGTGAGATCTAATAAAGATAGTATGATAAGATAAATATATTTTTGGTATTTTATAATATAGATGCAAAAAGTACAGATGCAAATAAAAGTAAATTGGAAGCAAATATGATAAGAGATAGACCCGGGGGCCATAGGTTTCACTAGTGGCTTCTCTCAAGATAGCATAAGTATTACGGTGGGTGAACAAATTACTATCGAGCAATTGATAGAAAAGCGAATAATTATGAGATTATCTAGGCATGATCATGTATATAGGCATCACGTCCACAGCAAGTAGACCGACCCCTGCCTGCATCTCCTACTATTACTCCACACATCGACCGACTCATGCCTGCATCTAGAGTATTAAGTTCATAAGAATAGAGTAACACATTAAGCAAGATGACATGATGTAGAGAGATAAACTCAAGCAATATGATATAAACCCCATCTTGTTATCCTCGATGGGAACAATACAATACGTGCCTTGCAACCCTTTCTGTCACTGGGTAAGGACACCGCAAGATTGAATCCAAAGCTAAGCACTTCTCCCAAGGGAAGAAAGATCAATCTAGTAGCCCAAACCAAACTGATAATTCAAAGAGACTTGCAAAGATAACTCAATCATACATAAAAGAATTCAGAGAAGATTCAAATATTATACATAGATAAAACTTGATCAGAAACCCACAATTCATCGGATCTCGACAAACACACCGCAAAAAGAGTTTACATCGAATAGATCTCCACAAGAGAGGGGGAGAACATTGTATTGAGATCCAAAAAGAGAGAAGAAGCAATCTAGCTAATAACTATGGACCCGTAGGTCTGTGGTAAACTACTCACAACTCATCGGAGGGGCAAGGATGTTGATGTAGAAGCCCTCCGTGGTCGATTCCCTCTCCGGCAGAGTGCCGGCGAAGGCTCCAAGATGAGATCTCACAGATACAGAAGGTTATGTTGGTGGAAATTGTGTTTCGTCTAACCCCCGGATGTTTTCGGGGTACGTAGGCTTATATAGGAGGAAGAAGTACGTCGGTGGATGCCCGAGGGGCCCACGAGACAGGGGGCGCGCCCTATAAGGGGGGCGCACCCTCCTCTCTCGTGGAAGCTTCGGTTGCTTCTTGACTTGCGCTCCAAGTCCTTTGGATCACGTTCGTTCCAAAAATCACGCTCCCTAGGGTTTCATTCCGTTTGGACTCCGTTTGATATTCCTTTTCTTAGAAATACTGAAATAGGCAAAAAAATAGCAATATGGGCTGAGCCTCCAGTTAGTAGGTTAGTCCCAAAAATGATATAAATGTGTAAAATAAAGCGCATAAACATCGAAAAGGGGTAATATAATAGCATGGAACAATCAAAAATTATATATACGTTGGAGACGTATCAATGGGCGATGGGCCCAGACCCCTGCGGGCATAGGATTTAGACCGACGTGCTGACCTCTTTGTTGTGCCTAGGCAGGGGTGCGACTTGCTGATCTTCCGAGGCCAGGCATGACCCAGGAAAGTGTGTCCGTCCAAAGGGGATCGAGCGTGTTGGGTTATGTGGTGCGTCCCTACAGGGAAGTTTATCTATTCGAATAGCCGTGTCCCTCGGTAAAAGGATGACCCGGAGTTGTACCTTGACCTTATCACAACTAGAACCGGATACTTAACAAAACACACGCAGACAAATTCCACAGACAACCCGGTGATCACTTTTCCACGGGGTGATGAGGGGAGCATCGTCGGGTAGGATTATGCTATGCGATGCTACTTGGAGGACTTCAATCTACTCTCTTCTACATGCTGCTAAACGGAGGCTGCCAGAAGCGTAGTCTTCGATAGGATTAGCTATCCCCCTCTTATTCTAGCATTCTGCAGTTCAATCCATTGATATTGCCTCTTTACACATATACCCATGCATATGTAGTGTAGATCCTTTCTTGCGAGTACTTTGGATGAGTACTCACGTTTGCTTTGCTCCCTCTTTTCCCCTCTTTCCTACTCTTCTCGGATGTCGCAACCAGATGTTGGAGCCCCGGAGCCAGACGCCACCGTCGACGACGACTCCTACTACACTGGAGGTGACAACTACTACGTGCAGGCCGCTGACGACGGCCAGGAGTAGTTTAGGAGGATTCCAGGCAGGAGGCATGCGCCTCTTTCGATCTGTATCCCAGTTTGTGCTAGCCATCTTATGGCAACTTATTTAACTTATGTCTGTACTCAGATATTGTTGCTTCTGCTGACTTGTCTATGACCGAGCACTTGTATTCGAGCCCTCGAGGCCCCTGGCTTGTATTATGATGCTTGTATGACTTATTTTAATTGTAGAGTTGTGTTGTGATATCTTCCCGTGAGTCCCTGATCTTGATCGTACACGTTTGCATGTATGATTAGTGTACGATTGAATCGTGGGCATCACAAGTTGGTATCAGAGCCGACTACCTGTAGGAATCCCCCTTCCACACTCCTTGGCCGAAGTCGAGTCTAGTAACTACAAATTTTTTACTAATATGGCTGTGTGCCTTACGGGCCAACGTCGCCATTGGGTGGTATTAGGATCTTTTACTCCTCGTCTATGCTCTGGGACTCTTATCTTTCTTCTAATCGGGTTAAATGGTTTTACTAACTTTAACTCTAGGTTCTCGTAACTACTTCCTCCTGAAGAGCCACTTGATACAGGTGATTGCCTGATGCACTTGAAGATTCTGAAGTTACTCTCCGATGTTCCCTTGATACTTTGTGCCATTGCTTTTGCAATTCCCTACCACCGAAAACTGTCCGTCTTACTCCCATTCCCAGCTGCTCTTGTTATGACAAGATGCATCATATAATTCTTCGACTATTAAGAATCTCTTGAGCCACTGCCTTACAGATCTTTGCAGCATGAATACCCCTATGGATAATTCCTCACACTTATTGAGGATTCGTTGATCCCCAATTAACCATGTGTTTCACAAAAGTCTTTGAAATACCATTCGGTCTTCCAAAAATCCTGAGCGGTCAATTGCTCTTGAAATTCTTTCTTGCTTGCCTTATGGTTGATCCCATAAGTCTCGTAATGTTATTGGCATCCCTTGTCTTTATCATTTTAAGTCTGTTAATTCAATGTGTTGAAGATGCTCGCAATCCTCAATTAGATCCTAGAATTCATCCTTCCGACTCAGATGTCATTTTAAACCTGGGCTGGATCTCGACCAATCTA
This sequence comes from Triticum dicoccoides, assembly GCF_002162155.2. NCBI lineage: Eukaryota > Viridiplantae > Streptophyta > Magnoliopsida > Poales > Poaceae > Triticum > Triticum dicoccoides. Next base: position 346,351,561 of record NC_041391.1, read on the forward strand.
ATTGCCATCGATTGTACCCCTAGGCCTACTCAACTTATCCATCCTTGATCAGAGCGTTTGCTTCTGATCCCTTGATTTGGAAGTCATAAAATTTCTTTGCATTAAGCTTTGAATTAGTCAGTTGTTTCTATAATCCGATGCCTTGGCATTCCTTCTTCCCCTGATTGAGTAGTGATACTCACATCAGCCCCGTTGTGTACCGCCATACCCATTGCTGGGTTATTATCCGACAGTGTCCTTCACATCCAAAAATCTTGTGAGTTCTTTACCTGATACATAATGCCTTTGGTAAATTGTATCCTCTACTTTTGTCAACCGTGCTCTGCTTTTGAGCTTGTGTCATTTACTCCTGAAGTTCATGGTATATGTTCTAAGAAGCCCCGGTGGGTTGAACCTATGCCTTCCTTAATCTGTGTGAACCCGAAAGTTTTCACGGGTCATACTCCTCTGATAATTCACGAGGTAGGTTTTGACACTGAAATCATTTTATCTAGAGCAGTGAATGAAAGGTTATGCATTGTAGAAGTGGGAGTCGACCTTGAACTTTGTGTTCATGCCCATGGACACGATGTAGATATTATCATTAAAGCTTCTCTTAAATTAATTATTCCCTGGGTATAAGTTCATCTTATATCTGGGATCTGGCCTTTTTGCTATCGTGGTTCCGACCATGTTCTCCTTTAAATACCATCTCTCATGCAAGTTTAAGCACTTGTATTCTCTAGAGCAATACCCTAGTCCAACCTCTACTTTGATCTGTCTTTGAGTATTACCCCCTGGTATCTCGAGATTATCTTGGAACTGCATAACTTCCTATGAGTTCTTCATCAAGTACTACATTCTCACTGATTACAATTTTTCATGGGCTCTGAGTTATTAAACACCCAAAGACACTGATAACTGAACCAAGTCCGCACTATGGTTCAACAATTCTTAGTGATCTTCTTTAAGTACGAGTTTATACCCGATCATGCCATTCCTAGCCTGTTTGGCTATTTCATTGTCGTGATGATTTTAACTGTGCTACCTAGTCCTTATTCCCGGAGCACCACTTTCAATGATGAGCTAAGCTTACGCCGATTTTCCTCGACATATCATTTTGCCTTGAACGACAAGCTTGATTTCGAGTTTGTGTCGTACTCGTGGTTCAAATAACCTTTCGCTTCATCATTCCTTTGACTTGATGTCATCACCGATTGATTACATCTTCATGAAATCTCTTGACAATTGTGTTGTGATCATCATCAACATTCTAAGCTCTTTCAGGATATCAATCAAATTCATGTTGGGAAATACCATCCTTGCCCCTCGATGATTGTGTTATCATCGAAGCCTTCCCTCCAACCCAAACTTTTTCGTGTTCTGTGTTATACCTTGAGTTCCTTGCTATCCAGCATTTGTTCTTCTTTACCTTGGAGGATTACCATCTTTTATGTCAAGAATGTCGTGAGGATTACTCCACCTCTTAAGAATTCTTGGTATAGTGATACTTCTCACCATCACCATTCTTCTTGGTCCCCGTGTTGTTTCTAACCGGAATACCGGCACTTGAACTACGATGTGTGAATTCAAAACTTCTAGCAACCCTATTGCTTTGAAGTGAATGGTCGATTGATTCTGTTTCATTCAGTCATCGTTCTAACATTTATCGTGCAACCCATCCCATATTTCGGGTGCACCTGTCAACCAATTTTTAATTGTGGATGTTTTCCTCGAACATACATCATTATATCATTTGATCTGACAATTGTTATCTCCTTATTCACATAATTGTGGAAATCCATCTTTTGTTAATCTCGATAAATTATCGGTGAGTCCATCAGCCACATCCTCTTCATCTCCTTGGTTTGATGATGAACTCTTGTTTCGGAACTCACTTCCATAGTTTGATTCCCGAGAATCTTATAATGTCATCTCGATAATTTGTGTCGCACTTTCTTCTCATGCATCCTGAATCTGAGGTATCCTAACACCAATTGGATCTGAATCTCGATCGGAGCATATTTCCAAGAGTTATATTGTTGGTCTTAAATGACCCGGTAAGGTGATGTCATGCCTAGCACCACCTGGCTGGAGGACCTATTGTTATAGTTTCATTTTAGCAAGGTTATCCATTCTTCGATGAGGAAATTGAAAGACTTATTCTATAAGTTGTTCCTGATTGATCCTTTGTGTATCCATAGCCTGATCCTTACCTGATGACCATGTCAATGCTATCTCGAAGCATGTCTGTGGTACTCCGATCCTCGATAAGAGCAATTGAAGCATAATGCTAAATTCTCTTTATCAATTATCCAGACACCGTTGAATGGATAATGTCATGAAATCCGCTTGTCCTTGGGAAGGATATACCCCTGAAATATGTGTTTGATCACATTTCCTTTCCATTGTTTCGTTTAACCTTTCTTGTGTTCTGTATGACATAAGAAGTATTATACTCCTGCTTAGCTACACACCTCGATGTACAATTCTGTCAGCAAGACCCTGTTACTATTGTTGATGACATTCCGGTAGCCATCTATGGATGAGAACTTTGCCTATTGGTCCGCCTGATTCTACGAGCAGGAAAAGGGTTCTCTTCGTCCCTCGCCCTTGGTACCGACGTTGTTGCTGACATAACTAACGGGCTATTATCTGACCTGTCTTGCTATCACGACCATGCAAGATGTAAGTGCCCTTCCTACTTTTAACCAACATGGTGGGACCATAACCCATAGTTCCACATGATCGAAACCTGACTCTCCTGTACCCCCGGTTTCCAAAGTTATTCCTCGTGCTTGACTCGTATGTATTCATGGGTCACCTTCCTAGAGATGATCATTCTGGTATCAGACACAATACTTATTCCCATTACTCCGAACCCCTTTCATCTCTGTTTCAGGCAATGAACAATTGCCTATCCGCTCAAAACTTCTTATTGCACCGTCTTACTTGCTCTCGATGTTTTCTTAAGTTCCAATTCGAGAGTTACTTTCCGCCGCTACCTAGATGAATAATGTACTATGATTTGAATTCAACATAAAATGGATACAGATATTTGAATTGGATAGCGTATGGTACATGTAGTTCATAGTGAAATATGATTACTGCTATAGGCATATCCTTTTGTTATCAAGATAATATTTAAATTATTGTATAACTTGACAACAATCGTATTCAAATAAGGAAAATTGATTCAAATTTAGTCCATATGGTAGACGACAATATATATGTTCACATGGTGGAGTAAAATGTTCATATATGATGGAAGATCAAAATGTATGACTACATCAATTATAAACCGCAAGGTCACCTAATGATATATTCAAATTCAACATAATGTGGATTCAAAAATGGAAATTTGAGATCATGGCATTTGTAATCATATAAAAAGGGACATTACTCTTTCTTTGGTGGGAATTGATTTGTTTTTTGTTGTTGTTGAGGGAAGTGCGAATCAATTTAGTACTGTGCAGGGTAATCTTGTTCTCCTGATTTTTTTTACATTTTTCTTGTAGTTTTTTCAATGGAATCTATAGCAATATAGTAAAAGGGGACATGACTCTCTTGTGTCTTGTATGATTTTTTTACACGTTAAGTTTGTTCTGCCGAACAAGGAATCCGCACCTTGTTATCCCGAAATTTTCAAGCTCAAGTATCTTTTGTCTCACCTGCTTTGAAACTCCCGCTTCTTCAACTCGCGCCGCGCCTTGTTATCCCAAAATTTGGACGCGCGCAGGAACTCCCTCCTCATCCGAAATCGCTCCCACCGCCCAGACACGCGAAATCCCCCTTCTACCCCTCAGCCAGAAATGAAGCTCCATGTCGCGGTGTCAAAACCGGTGGGGGTACACTGGTAACTTACCCTACATTTCGGACAAGCGCGTCCCTAAACTTGGCTCCCCCCTCCCCCTCCCCCCAATTCGTACACCAAGGCTGCCAAAGCCCACGAAACCCCACACGCTCCTCCTTCGGCCACCCGACCGCCGCCCAGCCGGAGACTCTTCCCCGACTACGTCGTCCACCGCAACAGCTCGCCGTCCCTCATACACCGCACCAGATGAGGATCCATTGTCAATCTCGTTGTCCCGCCGAATCAGCCGCCCCGCCAAATCAGCCGCCCCGTCCTCCACCTCCAAGGAGCTGCCCCGACGTTCGCCTCGTCTATCGCGCCACCTCAATCCCCACAGCACCGTCTTGACCTGCCCCATCGAAACCGCAGCACCCTCACCAATTCCTCCGATGAAGCCGAGGCCAACTCGGCGCCACCAAGGAGGTTCTGCACTCACCGATGCATTTTACCTTTTATTCGATCTCACGGGGCTGCCGGTGCTCGATACCGAGGAGACATGGCATCTCCATCGACGGCGCCGTCGCCGGCCACATCATCCACGGCGTCTCTCCCCCATGTCATTGCTTCCTCGGCGGCGACTTCCACAACAACACTAGCTGCAGCTGCTCCGGCTCTCGCTCGCTCTGCGGCTCTGTTCTTGCTGTCGGTCGCGCAGCTACACTGCTCCTGCTTTTGTTCGTGCTGCTGCTCTGCTCTTGCTCTCGCTTGCGCTGCTGCTGCTGCACGACCTCCGGCAGCTACTGGAGTTGCTGCTTTAGCACTCGCTCGCGGTGCTACTACATGACTTGCTCTCTGCTAGTGCGTTCCCTGCTCGAGCATCTGCTGATTTAGATCACTGCTTCTCTGCTACTAGTGCTCGAATGCCCTAAACATCTATTGCAATGCTCTGTTACTAGTTCAATCAGTTTCGACAGTAAAATTCAGTTTCGACTGTGAAGTTCATTTTCTTCAGTTAAGTTCAGAGTGAACAGTACTTACAGCATCTGTCGGAGCGGCCGTGGCGCGGCTGATGCGTTTTACATCTAGCACTTTTTGGTGATGTATTTTACATCATCTATTGCAGATGATATTAGGGTCCCACTTCAGATTAAAGTTGTTTGCCTTGTCATGCTTCAGCCTCGTCGCCGTACACCTTAGCGGAGCTACTCCAACGACGGAACCGTCCATCACAGTAGAGCAGTACCCTCGGTGCCGTTTCCAGAGGCCTCGGATCTTCTTCCCCGCCTTCGACAGTCTCACCATCATCATTACCATCCTCCACGTCCAACCCAATGATGCTGAGGTCCACAAGGCTATGCCAATGAGGTTGTACACTCGTCGCATCACTTTGTTTCTCCATTCTTCTGTTCTTCCAATTCATGTGAGCCAAACACCCAGGTTGACTGAAATCCTATGTTTCCAAATGCTTTGTTTTGCACGTGCATTCCTATCCTATTCCTATGTTTTTCCTGTCCCTACGTTTATAGAATCCTCCAATTCTAAGGAGCCCTTACATATTTACTTCATTTTCAGATTGGCGTCAAAGAAAACTATGTGTGTTATGTTCTGCTCCTGCCATGCTGTCATCCACCCCACCTGAGGTGCACCATCGACAAAAGTGTTCACTGCAGCAGAGATCCCCCTGCAGACTTTCTTTCACCGCCTCAGATCATCTTCCCTGTTGCCGGCAACCACGCCAACTGCATTACCATCATCGACTGAGTAGATGAACCTGAGGACTACATAGTTCTGGAAGAGAGGTCGCAGTCTTTCGTGTTTGCTTACGTTATACATCGATTATTATTACCTGCTACTTTATCGTTCAATCTTGAGTTTTGAATTGCCCATGGGTCTCATATCGAGCCAACAATGAATAGTATTTGTCGACTATCTGGTTCATCTGGGGTCTTCTATGTGGTTCATGTTGGGTGGGAAACAAACAATAGATGATCCATTGTCTATCTTTTTTAAACTAAAGCTATAATCTACCTGCTATCATTAGTTTTGGATCTATCCACTCGTTTGCTACCATCAGTCTTGATTGGCCTTACAAAATCTAACTATTTTTTTATTATACATGTCAGATATTGTACACAATCGTACTGAACATGTAGAGAAAAAGAGAAGACCGTTGCATGCGAATATAATGTCATGCAGACGCTGCTCCATGGTGGGCGAAGTGCCCCCCTCTCCTGCATTTCCAGATTGTATTCCAGAGGATGATAACTGTTCAGATGGAGATTCAGAAGGAGCCGACCATGCCTGCTTACCACCTGAGGTGTTTGCTCTAACCTGGCATGCTGATGTTGGTCATATCATGCATATGGCGCCTTGCATTGCTTACATTATACATCTTATATGTCATCAGCTTAGTTTAGATTTGCTTTGTGTGAATGCCACCTGTTTGGTTTCTATATCATACTCCCACCATTCCTAAATATTTTTCTTTTTAGAGATTTCAACAAGTGACTACATACGGAACAAAATGAGTGAATCTACACTCTAAAATATGTCTATATACATCCGTATGTGGTAGTCCATTTGAAATCTATAAAAAGACAAATATTTAGGAACAGAGGGAGTATATGGGAATTATGCAATGCCATCTTCTTTAGCCAGGCATCATATACGTGAATCATGCATTGCCATCCTTTTTAGCCAGTCATCATATATGTGAATTGTATCGTGCCATATTTTGTCACATCCCTAGCTTCTGGTAATGCACTAGGCTAGACCTCTTGCTGCATCATGTTTAAATTCAAATGAAATTAGAATTGAGGAATTTTCAAAGCCTCAGAAACCTCTAAAAATAACCAACAATTAAATCTTCTCAAATGTGTCCAAGAAAATGTTCCTGTTATTCTCTGGAAATATTGGCAAGAGGTAAAATCCAAACCAATATTTTTGGTGTCTCAGAAACATTTAATTTGGGCATTTGAATTAAATCAATAATTATTTGAATTGGATTTATATCTACTATTAAATAAATATAGGTCCAATAATTCTGAAATATTTTGTGGAGCATTGTTTTAATTCTTTTAGCTCCTAAAAATATTGTCAGAAGCAAAATAAATTGAATTGGTTTCAAAACCAAATTCAAAACAAACCTGCAAAATAGAAAACAGAATTTAAAAAAAGAAAGAGAGAGGGAGAGAGTTTTACCTGGCCACCTACCCGTGCAGCCGAACAGGACCGGCCCAGCGCGGCCCAGCCCACCTCCTTCCCCCCCCTTTGTCCTCTTCTTCCTCTGCCAGTAGGCAGAGGCGAGGCGTGGCGCGCGCCCGAAGAGCGCCGGCCACCTCCTGCTTCGCCGTGGCAGCCTCCCCGACTCCCTCGCGACGCCACGGAGACGCCTCGACCCCCTCGACCGCCTCTCTTTTCCCCTGGACCCCGTTCCCTCCTCTGCTCTCTCCCTGCACGCGCCCGAGCGGAGCTCGTCGTCGCCGTCGCCGTTCGCCGTAGCCACCGTGCTCCTCACTGCCACCCGAAGTACCCAGGAGATCCGCCCCGACCACCTCTTCCTCCTCGCCGAGAAGCGCACCGCGGGAGCCCCTGCATCGCCGCCATCGCTGTCGTCTTCTACCTCGGACCCGCCGGCCATCTTCGTCAAATTCGTCGGCTCCGGTGCCTCCCCGAGCTCCCCGAGGCCACCGTCGCAACCCCTGTGAGCTCCACTCCGTTTCCCCTCCTTCATTTTGTTCGTTCCCGTGCCGTAGCACCCCGGCCACATTCCCGAGCGCCGCCGTCCGCCATGGACGCCGGGCATGGCATTGACGTGCTGTTGCGGCCAGTCCGACGAGCCTAGCATGCTCCTAGCTGCCCCAGGAGTCCGCATAGCCCCTCAGCCAGCCCCCTAGCGCCCCGTAACCTCGCTCCGCCCAAACCCGAGCTCCGGCAGCCGCCGCGGCCCCCACTCCGGCGAGCTCCGGCCACACCGCGCCTCCCGCATGCCTCCTTTGGATGCGCGCAAGCAAGGGCAACCCTCTGGTGCCCTTGGCTTGGCCCAAAACCGCTCGCAGCGCCACTCCGGCGAGCTCCCGCCGCAGTTTTGGTCGTCGCCGGCCGAACTCCGGCGACTGCCGACGTGGCACGCCTAATTAGCACTAATGACGCCTAAACACCCCCCACAGCCACTGACAGTGGGCCCCGTAGTGGGTCAAAGCCCGGGTCAACGCGGGATTAGCCCCTGTGTCACTGACGTGTGGACCCCACACGTCAGGTTTGACCCGAGCCGGCCCCTGTTGACTTGCTGACGTCATGCCAACGTCATGCTGACGCAGTAATGCTTTCTGGATTTAATTTAATTCTGAAATTCCAGAAAAATGCCCTAAACTTCAATAAATCATAGAAAATTAACCGTAACTCCAAATTAAATAATTTATATATAAAAAATTATCAGAAAAATTCAAGGAATCCATCTGTACCATTTTCATGCATGTTAGAACAACTTATCACTACTGTTTAGGGCAAATGAAGTGAATGACATTTAGATAACCACATATGGAGTTGGAATTTGAATTTTATATTCAAACCAACTTCATTTAATCTGTTGCTAGTCGCATTAGCCCAAAACACATTCATATTGACATGTCATAGCATGCATCATATTGTGCATTGCATTGATTGTGTTCCTTTCTGTGTTGCCGGTATTTGTCCCCTCTCGATAGACGTGATACCGATGATGTGATCGTTGACACTGATGAAGACTCAATGTTATCTTCAGAAGTGCCAGGCAAGCAAAACCCCCTTGTTCATTCCGATACAATCCTACTCTCTCGCTCCTGCTCTCTTTTACTGCATTAGGACAACACCGATTCATCTGTTACTTGCTGCGGTAGCTGAACCCCTTTATCCTTTGCATGACCTGTCATTGCCACAGTAAATAGATGAAACCCACTAGCATGAGTAGGAGTTGTTTGAGCCCTGATGTGCCTACTCATTCATGCTTGTTTGTCATGCCTGCTACTGCTTAGAGTTGAGTCAAGTCTGATTCATCGGGGATGAATCAGAGGCGTGTGAACATGTCCTACTGTGTGTGAGCTAAGTGTGTGAACACGATTTGGTAAAGGTAGCGGTGAGAGGCCATGTAGGAGTACATGGTGGGTTGTCTCATTGCAGCCGTCCTCAGGAACTGAGTTCTGTGTTTGTGATCCATGATTCAGCTACTACCACGCATTGGGCCCGAAACCAATGGACCCTCTCGGCTTCTTGATCACCCTTGTCCTCTGTCCAGGAGTTGCAAGTAGTTTCTGGTGTTTGTAGTATGCTGGAGGCCGTGCGCAGCGCTGACCGTAGGAGTGGGCTGTGATGCGGTAGGCACGTGGCCGGGTAAACCGGGCGCCCGTTTGGTGTCACGGAACCCTGTTCACATCGTTTGGGGCTGTGAGCGAAACTCCGGCCGGATCTCCTCATGGATGGAACCCGAATAGGCGATAAACCTGGACTAGAGACTTGAGTGTTTAGGCAGGCCGTGGCCGACACCCACGTTGGGCTTCCGCTTGAAGGTTGCCGAGTACATGTCGTGTAAACGGCGGTAAGTGGTGAGAGCGTGTGTGAAGGAGTACACCCCTGCAGGGTTAACATCATCTATTCGAATAGCCGTGTCCACGGAAAAGGACTTCTGGGTTGCTTATATCAGTTCATAGACAAGTGAAAGTGGATACTCTAAAATACGCAAGATAAGCGTGAGTGCTATGGATGGCGTTCTCGTAGGGAGACGGGAGCGGATCCATAGTGGTGTATTGATATGGTGAATATGTGGACTCGTGTGCGCCACCTCAAAAGAGTTACTTGCAGTCGTAGTTTAGGATAGCCACCGAGTCAAAGCTGGCTTGCTGCAGTTAAACCCCACCACCCCTTTGTTGATAATGATGCATATGTAGATAGTTCTAATGTAAGTCTTGCTGGGTACATTTGTACTCACATTTGCCTATTTTATGTTTTTGCAGAGAGACTTCAGTCTCACTAGTAGTTCTGCTTGGACTTCGACGTTTAGCTTGTTACCTCAGCTACGATCTTGTGCCCTCGGCAGTATCTGGTAGATAGTCAGGCTTCTCAGCCTTTTTCATTTATAGTTGTCTGTACTCAGACATGATAGCTTCCACTTGTGCTTTGACTTGTATGCTCTGATTGTTGGGTCATGAGACCCATGTTTGTAATGTCTCGCTCCTCGGAGCCTATTGAATAAACTACTTGAGTCGTAGAGTCATTTTGTGATGCCATGGTGTATTGCACATATCGAGCATATTGTGTGTATGTTATTGAAATGCTTGGTATGTGTGGGATCTGACTATCTAGTTGTTTATCTTTAGTAGCCTCTCTTACCGGGAAATGTCTCCTAGTGTTTCCAATGGTAGCTTGCTACTGCTCCGGAACACTTAGGCTGGCCGGCATGTGTCCTTCTTCGTTCCTGTGTCTGTCCCTTCGGGGAAATGTCACGCGATGAATACCGGAGTCCTGTTAGCCCGCTACAGCCCGGTTCACCGGAGTCCTGCTAGCCCAGTGCTACAGCCTGGATTCACTCGCTGATGACCGACACGTTCGATGCTGGGTCATGGATGCCTGTCCCTGTAAGTTTGTGCCACTTTGGGTTTACGACTAGCTATGTCAGCCCGGGCTCCTTATCATATGGATGCTAGCGACACTGTCATATACGTGTGCCAAAAGGCGCAAACGGTCCCGGGTAAAGGTAAGGCGACACCCGTGGGAATACCGTGCGTGAGGCCGCAAAGTGATATGAAGTGTTACATGCTAGATCTATGTGGCATCGAGTCGGGGTCCTGACAGCGTTGGTATCAGAGCTTGACTGCCTGTAGGGTTACCAAGCCAAACTGGTCGAAGTTGAGTCTAGAAATTCTTTAGTTATATAAGGGAATTGATTGTGGGATGGAACGTAAGGCTCTTTTACTCCTTATACCTCATGCCCTTCTGATCTGAGTCATCTTATCTTTCCTACGGGGTTAAGAAACTAGGCTATCTCTTCTTTCTATCAGGATTACGTGTTACTAATTCGTAGACTTATAAGATTGTTGGATTAAGCCTCGTTTCAGTTCCTAGTACTTTTGTATGTTAACTGTTGATCTCGAAACCTTGATATCGTGCTTCTGAGTGGTTATGCCACCATTTTGTGAATGTCTCAAATCTTTTCTGAGCATTTACGGCCGTTATGTTGTCCGAGTCATCCCAGGTTTCTAAATAGTTTGAAGCAATTTGCAAAATCCTTTCCCTCTGGTTTCGATGTTCCTTTATGCCAGCTCAATCACACTAATTGTTGAGTTGAGGTAATTTATTGCCCTGACATATATGTTGGAGCTATTATTATGACCCTAGGTGTCTTAGGGGATCACCTAGTAATTTAGCCATGATTGGTGTCCCAGTGTGATGATTCTGGCCTTTATCCTCGAAAGCATTCCGTGATGCTACTTAGTAATAGGTATTCTGTTCCTGGGTTCTTGAACCCGAGATTCACTCCACCTACTTCGTGTTGATAGTAATTGTTAGTGCCTTCAGGATATTAGTAACCTTTGCGATAGTCCTTGAAGTCCGTGGTATCTTCTTCTTCCAAATACCGTGAACTACTTATGGCAGAAGTTCCTCGTTGAACTGAAATATCACAACAGGATTATTCTTGAGGAGTTCTCCATTCATAAATCGTGACTCTGCCAGTTCTACCTTTCTGCATGGGTTATCCGGAAGAATTATGTTGAACTCGGTTCGACATACTAATTTATGCATCCACAACTCAGAAAGTTATATGTTCCTTTGAGTTGTCCCTCTTTAGTTGTCTACTGACCTTCGTCTATCAATTGATAGTCAAGAGTATGCGCGCGTTCGTTTGTCGATGCCTATTACTCTTGTGGCCCGTCAAGCCATTCCGTCCTGAATGACTAGGAGAAACAAACTCCAGTACCTCATCCATATTTAGGATTGGGTCAAAGTAGTTGTGTTCCGCAGATCAAGTTACAATCCAGCTTCTGGTCTGCTCTACCCTGAAGTATTACCTTCTTTATGACAGGAATTTCATGAGAATTGCACCACCTTTTGTGAATTCTTGACATAGTGATACTTCTCGCCATCCTTTTTCATTCCTCGGTTCCGTGTTGATGCAACCGGAATACCGACAAATGAATTGTGATGTGTGAAATCAATACTCCTAGCAACCTCGTTGCTTGGTAGTTAAAGGATAATAATTTTATTCTTAGTATGTTGGTTATTGAATCACCATTCTAAGATTGATCGTGCTACCTAGTCCTTATTTCCTGGTGCACTCTTTGATTGATGAGTTAGGATTTGTCAAGTCCTCGCCCATTTGATCATATCATCTTGCCCTGAAAAGCAAGATTGTTCTCGAGCTTAGTAACATATCGGTGGTTCGTGATTTTCCGAAGATCTTCTCGAAAGTACCACCAGGTCGTCACCTGACCGTTATGTTGAGCCCGTGATCAAGTTGGTTTCTTGTGAACCACCTTCTTTCCAAGAATCGGTGTTAGATATCCCTGAGCTAGTTGGTTAAGCTGGACAACAACTTGGAGAGTTGGAAGATAAAAACTTGTCTGACTTAGTTCGTTCCAAAGGGATATTCTTGTGTAGTGTGTGTTGAAGAAAGATGATATCTTCATCGATTGGTCCCTGTGATCAGTTGCTGGACCTATTGTCTTATCAATCCCTTGATTTGAGTGTGGGCTATCGTCAAATCAAATCAGTACCAACGATGCTCGTAATGTTGTCCTACTCGTGGTTGATCCCTCGAGCATACACCATTACATCTTTGGTCTGACCAATGCTATCACCGTGTTCACATGATGGTGGAAGTCAAGTGATATGGAAATTCCGATGAGTTGCTGTTGAGCCCATCAGTAGCATTTTGTCTCCCCCCATGAATCATGTTGAACATCAACCTAGTGTTGGAAACTTGTGTAAGCATTTCTTCGTGTTTTGTTCATGAAGCATATGTTTGAATGAAAGTAGTGATTTTCCCTAATTCATGTGCATATGATGCAAGTTGCCGCCATGAATTTGAGGAAGATTGTTTTGTTTCCCTGGAATCATTCCAAATTAGTCATGCACACGTGCGAAGTATTCTGTGGTCTGGAGACTTGCAACCTTCATTCCATATGTGTCCCGAGCACACCAAGCCACTGATTGATTTGTTCAAGGGGAAGAAGTTCCTTCATAAGAGCCAATCATATGACTTATGCAAGGACTTCGTTATCCACGGTGATGGTTCCCAACCAGAACTCGGTAGTGTTTTATTGTAAGACTACCACGTGGTCATGCTTGTCCGGGACAACGTGTTCACATGTTTGTAGCAGAACCAGCTCATGTTTTGGAGCTTACTATCGTAGTTCATTTCCCGAGAATCTCGCAACGTCATCTCGTCGATTTGTGTTGCAAACTTTCATTTTTCTTTCTAGACTTGATGAGTCTGGGATATCCTGACACCAACCAGATCTGAATCTCCGGCAGATATGATGGTTGGAACATTCTCCAAGAACTATAATATTGGTCCCTCGATAACCGGTAAAGTGGATGTCGTGGCCAACACACCCAGCCGGAAGACCTGTTATTATAATATCTTGATTGAGGAAGTTGGCCACCTCCCCATAGGGATTTCGTAGGATTTACTCCCTGGTTGCCCCTATGGATTTTGAGATCCCGAAGTCCGACCTTTTACTTGATGTCCTAGATACCAGACCATTTCTATGAATGGGTTACACTAGCACATCAAGGAGAACATTAGAAGCAGAGTGCTAAATGTTTCTCGGTCGATCATCCAGATTTTGCTTCCTTGGCCTCGCTAAGATGAAATCTGAGAAGGTGTTATCTTTCTTTGCATCTACATCCTCCATCATCATTCATCATGGTAGCAAGTTGTGTTGCCGGACCCTTGACACGGATGTTGGTAAAACCTTGATGAATATGGAAATGCTCAAGTTCTTGAGAGCACGCACAAGCGTTACGTGTTATCATCGGCTCTAACTGGGATTACTCTCAGTTTCCTCGGCAATGCTATGACCTCTTCAAACAGTGAATTCACTCCCTATTGTTGGGTTCTTCCCCAGTTACCAGAATCATTCCTAGCATTTGCATTTTGTTCCTAGCTTGCACCGCCAATGTGCCATTCTACCATGGGTCTCTTCCATTTTCGGTGATAAGCAAATTCATCCATTACGTTGTCTTCAACAAGGTAATCCACATCATCCAAGTCCGAGTATGCCATTCTATCGACCCCCTCCAAACGATCGCTCGAGAATTGCCTTAGGCTGGTTTAAAGAGTTTCAATGATCTCTGAATCAAAAGTAATTCTTTTTGCCACTTAAGGGGATATCTCTACGAGTCACCTTCCCTAAGGTGTATCGTTATGGTATCATGGCAACTCAACTCCTCGCTACGTTGACAATCGTTTACCACCTTCTTAGGTATGAAATTGTTGTCTACCTAGTGAACCTTCGTCATCCGTTTCTTCCACCCCTATTGATGTGTATCTCGTGTCTCAACCCGAAAGATGGTTCTATGTCTCATTCCGTAAGTTAATCTTGAGTTGTTCGATCTTCGAGGAGATCGACCCTTCTAGAGTCTCCTTCTTCCCCCCCCCCATGTCATGTTGACATGATTTCTCAGAGCAAGACGACAAGACAAAGATGGTGTTCAAATCAACGTTCATTTGAAGTGCACCCTGGATCGTGAACATTATACTAGTTGCGTTTCCCCTTCACCTTACCCTACGCTTGAATCTTGAGACGAGATTCTTGTTTAGTGGGGGTGAGTTGTCACATCCCTAGCTTCTGGTAATGCACTAGGCTAGACCTCGTGCTGCATCATGTTTAAATTCAAATGAAATTAGAATTGAGGAATTTTCAAAGCCTCAGAAACCTCTAAAAATAACCAACAATTAAATCTTCTCAAATGTGTCCAAGAAAATGTTCCTGTTATTCTCTGGAAATATTGGCAAGAGGTAAAATCCAAACCAATATTTTTGGTGTCTCAGAAACATTTAATTTGGGCATTTGAATTAAATCAATAATTATTTGAATTGGATTTATATCTACTATTAAATAAATATAGGTCCAATAATTCTGAAATATTTTGTGGAGCATTGTTTTAATTCTTTTAGCTCCTAAAAATATTGTCAGAAGCAAAATAAATTGAATTGGTTTCAAAACCAAATTCAAAACAAACCTGCAAAATAGAAAACAGAATTAAAAAAAAGAAAGAGAGAGGGAGAGAGTTTTACCTGGCCACCTACCCGTGCAGCCGAACAGGACCGGCCCAGCGCGGCCCAGCCCACCTCCTTCCCCCCCCTTTGTCCTCTTCTTCCTCTGCCAGTAGGCAGAGGCGAGGCGTGGCGCGCGCCCGAAGAGCGCCGGCCACCTCCTGCTTCGCCGTGGCAGCCTCCCCGACTCCCTCGCGACGCCACGGAGACGCCTCGACCCCCTCGACCGCCTCTCTTTTCCCCTGGACCCCGTTCCCTCCTCTGCTCTCTCCCTGCACGCGCCCGAGCGGAGCTCGTCGTCGCCGTCGCCGTTCGCCGTAGCCACCGTGCTCCTCACTGCCACCCGAAGTACCCAGGAGATCTGCCCCGACCACCTCTTCCTCCTCGCCGAGAAGCGCACCGCGGGAGCCCCTGCATCGCCGCCATCGCCGTCGTCTTCTACCTCGGACCCGCCGGCCATCTTCGTCAAATTCGTCGGCTCCGGTGCCTCCCCGAGCTCCCCGAGGCCACCGTCGCAACCCCTGTGAGCTCCACTCCGTTTCCCCTCCTTCATTTTGTTCGTTCCCGTGCCGTAGCACCCCGGCCACATTCCCGAGCGCCGCCGTCCGCCATGGACGCCGGGCATGGCATTGACGTGCTGTTGCGGCCAGTCCGACGAGCCTAGCATGCTCCTAGCTGCCCCAGGAGTCCGCATAGCCCCTCAGCCAGCCCCCTAGCGCCCCGTAACCTCGCTCCGCCCAAACCCGAGCTCCGGCAGCCGCCGCGGCCCCCACTCCGGCGAGCTCCGGCCACCCCGCGCCTCCCGCATGCCTCCTTTGGATGCGCGCAAGCAAGGGCAACCCTCTGGTGCCCTTGGCTTGGCCCAAAACCGCTCGCAGCGCCACTCCGGCGAGCTCCCGCCGCAGTTTTGGTCGTCGCCGGCCGAACTCCGGCGACTGCCGACGTGGCATGCCTAATTAGCACTAATGACGCCTAAACACCCCCCCACAGCCACTGACAGTGGGCCCCGTAGTGGGTCAAAGCCCGGGTCAACACGGGATTAGCCCCTGTGTCACTGACGTGTGGACCCCACACGTCAGGTTTGACCCGAGCCGGCCCCTGTTGACTTGCTGACGTCATGCCAACGTCATGCTAACGCAGTAATGCTTTCTGGATTTAATTTAATTCTGAAATTCCAGAAAAATGCCCTAAACTTCAATAAATCATAGAAAATTAACCGTAACTCCAAATTAAATAATTTATATATAAAAAATTATCAGAAAAATTCAAGGAATCCATCTGTACGATTTTCATGCATGTTAGAACAACTTATCACTACTGTTTAGGGCAAATGAAGTGAATGACATTTAGATAACCACATATGGAGTTGGAATTTGAATTTTATATTCAAACGAACTTCATTTAATCTGTTGCTAGTCGCATTAGCCCAAAACACATTCATATTGCCATGTCATAGCATGCATCATATTGTGCATTGCATTGATTGTGTTCCTTTCTGTGTTGCCGGTATTTGTCCCCTCTCGATAGACGTGATACCGATGATGTGATCGTTGACACTGATGAAGACTCAATGTTATCTTCAGAAGTGCCAGGCAAGCAAAACCCCCTTGTTCATTCCGATACAATCCTACTCTCTCGCTCCTGCTCTCTTTTATTGCATTAGGACAACACCGATTCATCTGTTACTTGCTGCGGTAGCTGAACCCCTTTATCCTTTGCATGACCTGTCATTGCCACAGTAAATAGATGAAACCCACTAGCATGAGTAGGAGTTGTTTGAGCCCTGATGTGCCTACTCATTCATGCTTGTTTGTCATGCCTGCTACTGCTTAGAGTTGAGTCAGGTCTGATTCATCGGGGATGAATCAGAGGCGTGTGAACATGTCCTACTGTGTGTGAGCTAAGTGTGTGAACACGATTTGGTAAAGGTAGCGGTGAGAGGCCATGTAGGAGTACATGGTGGGTTGTCTCATTGCAGCCGTCCTCAGGAACTGAGTTCTGTGTTTGTGATCCATGATTCAGCTACTACCACGCATTGGGCCCGAAACCAATGGACCCTCTCGGCTTCTTGATCACCCTTGTCCTCTGTCCAGGAGTTGCAAGTAGTTTCTGGTGTTTGTAGTATGCTGGAGACCGTGCGTAGCGCTGACCGTAGGGGTGGGCTGTGATGCGGTAGGCACGTGGCCGGGTAAACCGGGCGCCCGTTTGGTGTCACGGAACCCTGTTCACATCGTTTGGGGCTGTGAGCGAAACTCCGGCCGGATCTCCTCATGGATGGAACCCGAATAGGTGATAAACCTGGACTAGAGACTTGAGTGTTTAGGCAGGCCGTGGCCGACACCCACGTTGGGCTTCCGCTTGAAGGTTGCCGAGTACATGTCGTGTAAACGGCAGTAAGTGGTGAGAGCGTGTGTGAAGGAGTACACCCCTGCAGGGTTAACATCATCTATTCGAATAGCCGTGTCCACGGAAAAGGACTTCTGGGTTGCTTATATCAGTTCATAGACAAGTGAAAGTGGATACTCTAAAATACGCAAGATAAGCGTGAGTGCTATGGATGGCGTTCTCGTAGGGAGACGGGAGCGGATCCATAGTGGTGTATTGATATGGTGAATATGTGGACTCATGTGCGCCACCTCAAAAGAGTTACTTGCAGTCGTAGTTCAGGATAGCCACCGAGTCAAAGCTGGCTTGCTGCAGTTAAACCCCACCACCCCTTTGTTGATAATGATGCATATGTAGATAGTTCTGATGTAAGTCTTGCTGGGTACATTTGTACTCACGTTTGCCTATTTTATGTTTTTGCAGAGAGACTTCAGTCTCACTAGTAGTTCTGCTTGGACTTCGACGTTTAGCTTGTTACCTCAGCTACGATCTTGTGCCCTCGGCAGTATCTGGTAGATAGTCAGGCTTCTCAGCCTTTTTCATTTATAGTTGTCTGTACTCAGACATGATAGCTTCCACTTGTGCTTTGACTTGTATGCTCTGATTGTTGGGTCATGAGACCCATGTTTGTAATGTCTCGCTCCTCGGAGCCTATTGAATAAACTACTTGAGTCGTAGAGTCATTTTGTGATGCCATGGTGTATTGCACATATCGAGCATATTGTGTGTATGTTATTGAAATGCTTGGTATGTGTGGGATCTGACTATCTAGTTGTTTATCTTTAGTAGCCTCTCTTACCGGGAAATGTCTCCTAGTGTTTCCAATGGTAGCTTGCTACTGCTCCGGAACACTTAGGCTGGCCGGCATGTGTCCTTCTTCGTTCCTGTGTCTGTCCCTTCCGGGAAATGTCACGCGATGAATACCGGAGTCCTGTTAGCCCGCTACAGCCCGGTTCACCGGAGTCCTGCTAGCCCAGTGCTACAGCCTGGATTCACTCGCTGATGACCGACATGTTCGATGCTGGGTCATGGATGCCTGTCCCTGTAAGTTTGTGCCACTTTGGGTTTACGACTAGCCATGTCAGCCCGGGCTCCTTATCATATGGATGCTAGCGACACTGTCATATACGTGTGTCAAAAGGCGCAAACGGTCCCGGGTAAAGGTAAGGCGACACCCGTGGGAATACCGTGCGTGAGGCCGCAAAGTGATATGAAGTGTTACATGCTAGATCTATGTGGCATCGAGTCGGGGTCCTGACATATTTTTTCCATAATGTATTCCATTTGTCAACAATGTTTATACATTCATCTACTCTTCCTGTGCATCAGCCATTTGAGTCGGTCATGGGAAAATCTGGAGTGAAAACAAGGTCTTCTGAGCATTCAGTGCTACCTGTCGATGCAGATTTCTTGCTGGTTACAGATAGCTCCTCAGAGGAGGATTCAGAGAGAGATGACCAGTCGTATTCCCCCCCCCCCCCGAGGTGCATGCTCTAACTTGGGTGGGTTATATTGCTCATATCATGCATATGGTGTCTTGCATTGCCATGCCATCTGCTTAGATTAGACATGCTTTGTGTGAATGCCTCCTGTTTGCTTTCTATATCAGATATGTGAATTATGCAATGCCATGTTTTTCAGCCAGTTATCATATATGTGAATTATGCACCGCCATGGAGCCAGGCATCATATATGTGAATTATCTTATGCCATCTTTTTTTTCATTACATATTCCATTTGTCGACAATCTGTGTATATTGAACTACTCTTCATGTGTATCAGCCATTTGAGCCGGTTATGGAAAAATCTGGAGTGAAAACAAGGTCTTCAGAGAAGGCAATGGTACCTGTTGAAGCATATATCTCGATGGTTACAGGGAGCTCCTCAAAGGAGGATTCAGAGACAGATGACCAGTCCTATATCCCAGCTGAGGTGTATGCTCTAAGTTGCAATGTTTATATTTCTCATATGATGCATATGGTGTCTTGCATTGCTTAGCTTAGACATCATATGCACAATATTGAATTCTATCTGCTTAGTTTAGAGATCATACATGCGAGTGCCAGCTGCTTAGTATATGAATCAATTATGTCAATTATATCATGCCATCCTGTATACTTAGACAACATGTATGTGAATTATTTCATCCCAACCAATTTTAGGAAGACATCATATAGTTTTGTCATGTCATCCTATTTAGATACTCATCATATGTTGAATTATGCCATTATATCCTGTTAAGTTATCTATCATATATCTGAAACTGTGTCATGCTATCCTGTTTCGTTAGGCATCATATATGTGAAATTGTGTCATGCTGTCTTGTTTGGTTAGACAACATATACGTGAATTACCACATATGTCTATCATACGATGTATGTACGTTCAATTTCTTTTCTTGTTTATCAGCCATTTGAATTGGAGGGGGTGATGGCAGTATCTAAGGGAGCAAAAACCCGTTCTTCACAAAAGACAGTGCTACCCGTTGATGCAGATAGAACCATGGTTGTACTGGCCCACAAACTAGCCCCACCACCCATAATCGAGACTCTTCCAGATTGCACACTTACACCGTTGGGTAGAGAACTAGCTACAACCCATCTAACCCCAACCCCAGTGGATAGTAACCCACTTATAGTTGACAAAGCACCATGTCCACCATAGTGTACCTGTAACGCCCCGGATGCAACTTTCCATATTCGTAACTCCAACTCTTGCCTTTTTCCGGAGATGCTATATGATATTTCCTCCGTGGTTGGATTTTTGTCTTTTGTTTTGCATTTTGTTCGTGTCATGCATTTCATCATCGCATCATTCGCATTGCATTGGCACTCTGTTGCCATCATTGTTTTCAAACTTGCATCCGTTCGTGTTCCGCCGGTTCTCTCCGTTGTCCGTTCTGAGCCCGACCACTCTCGCTCGCGCCCGCGGCACCTCCGAAATATTATTTTATAAGTGGCATAAAAATGTTCTCGGAATGGGTTGCAACTTGTCATGCGATCTTATTATAGTGTAGACAGGCCGCCTGTCAAGTTTCGTCGCATTCGGAGTCCGTTTGACTGCCCAACCGTTATATTTATAACCGCGATATAGTTGGTTTAATCGTCGGACGTTTCGGTCTCCGAAACTGTTGCCAGGCCTCTCTTCTCTCCCCTCTCCTCTCAGCTCGAGGCCTCTCATCACAGCCCACCTAGGCCTGCCTAACCCCCCCTCACGTCCGGAACCGCCCGATCGAGATCGGAGGGCTCCAAAAACCCCCCTAGACCAAACCCTAGCCAAAAACTGCTATATAAACACCCTCCCCTTGCCATTTTTGGGCTAAACCTACCCCTAGCATCCTCCCCTAACCTCCCAGCTGCCGGCGCGTCATTTTCCGTGCCCGGCCACCTCCTGCCTGCCACTTGGCGCTGCCCCCGCCGCCAGCCACCACCCAGCGCCGCCGCCAAGTCAGCCGCGCCGCCCCCGCGCCCACTCCCCGCCTTCCACGCGTCCCCTGTGCCTCCCTCCAGCGCCCCCATACGCCCGAGCCTGGACGCAGCCCGCCAGGCCCATCCGGGGCCCGACCGCGCCCGCAGGCGCCCGACCAAGCCACCCCGCTCCTCCCGCTCGATCAGGGGATCGAGAGTGCCGCCGCCGCCTCTCAGCCCCGCCGCCCGCTGCCTACTCCCTCGCCGGAGCCGCCGCTCCGCGCCGTCGCCTCCTCGTCGCCAGGTCGCCGCCCTATCGTCCCCTCCCTTCCCTTCTCTCTCCCTGCCTCACTCTCTCTCCTTCCCCCGCAGGTCCCCGCCGCCCTTCGAGCTCCGCCCGTCGCCGGCTGGCCTCGCCATCACCGGGAACGGGTCCGCCGCGTCCAGATCCGCCTGGATCCGGCCGGCACCACAACCCCCATGGCCTCCTCCAGCCTGCTTCGCCGGAGCCCCTCATCCCGCCGCCGCCATGCTTCGCCTCGGCCTCGGGCAAGGTCGGGGACGAGCTCCCCTGTTGTGGGCCCCGTCCGGCCCACCCGCGCCAGCCGTAGCGCCTCAAAGCCCAGCTCGCCCAGCCCAGTGGCCCTCTGGTGAGCGCCCACGCGCTATCCTGTGCCCCAGTGCACTTTTGTTGCCTGCGTCGGCCCGTGTGGTTCGGTTTCGGCCTGTTTAGGTTTTTTCCCTGTTCTACGAATTTCCTATTATCCGGTGAATTATAGTTTTACAGAAAACCCCTCAATATCATGCATTTAATAACTCCTCAACCATGCATCATATTAAAATGATTTATATATGTAAAATGCTCATAAAATTGTGTAGATTAATAATATGCCACTTTCATCTATGTTAAAAATGTTTAACTTGCTGTTTTTTTAAATTTGCTAATATGCCATGTTAAAACGCTTTATTTCATAACTAAATAACCGTAGCTCCATTTTAAATAAACTTTATATGTAAATGGGGTGGAAAAATGCCTAGTTTAACACGGTCCACTTTATTTTCCTGTTTAACAACTCTAAAATTATGTAATAGGCAGAACAATACCGAATCTAAAATATGCATATGGGGATTTTCCGGACTTGTTGTTTGTTATTCCGGCCTCATTTAAACTTGTCTAGATAGGTAGTTTTTCATATGCTTCACCCCTTGCCATGTTTAACAACATTTAATATTGTTTGGTAGCTTAAACAAGATCAACTAAATATGTCCATGTGGTGTTTTGTCAATACGTAACTCCTTGCATATTGAGCTCCACTTAACTTGTAGTATTGTTTGTTGCACTTTGCCATGCCATGCCTTATTAAACCGGACATGCATCATATTTGTTTGTGCATCATGCCATGATTATGCTTGTGTGTTTACCATGTTGTTTGCTTCTTTCCGTTGTTGCTTCTTAGTTCCGGTAACGTTGCGTTCGTGAGGAGTCGTTTGACTACGTTGGTTCGTCTACTTCATGGACTCGTTCTTCTTCCTTGCGGGATTTCAGGCAAGATGACCGCTACCCTGGATCTCACTACTATCATTGCTATGCTAGTTGCTTCATTCTATCGCTTTGCTGCGCTACCTATCACCTGTTTATCCAGCCATCCCATATTGCCATGAACCTCTAACCTTTGACACCTTTCCTATGCAAACCATTGATTGGCTATGTTACCGCTTTGCTCAGCCCCTCTTATAGCGTTGTTAGTTGCAGGTGAAGTTGAAGATTGCTCCATGGTGGATAGGATTTATGTTGGGATATCACAATATCTCTTATATTATTAATGCATCTATATACTTGGTAAAGGGTGGAAGGCTCGGCCTTATGCCTGGTGTTTTGTTCCACTCTTGCCGCCCTAGTTTCCGTCATACCGGTGTTATGTTCCCGGATTTTGCGTTCCTTACGCGGTCGGGTGATTTATGGGACCCCCTTGACAGTTCGCTTTGAATAAAACTCCTCCAGCAAGGCCCAACCTTGGTTTTACCATTTGCCTCACCACCACCTATATTTCCCTTGGGAGTAATTAACCCAAGGGTCATCTTTATTACAGCCCTCCCCGGGCCAGTGCTTGTATAAGTGTTGGTCCGAACTAGAGCCCTTTGCAGCGCCCCCTCAGGGAAACTTGAGGTCTGGTTTTAGTTGTACGGATTGCTCATCCGGTGTTGCCATGAGAACGAGATATGTGTAGCTCCTATCGGGATTGTCGGCGCATCGGGCGGTCTTGCTGGTCTTCTTTTACCATTGTCGAAATGTCTTGTAAACCGGGATTCCGAGTCTGATCGGGTCTTCCTGGGAGATGGTCTATTCCTTCATTGGTCGCGAGAGCTTGTCATGGGCTAAGTTGGGACACCCCTGCAGGGTATAATCTTTCGAAAGTCGTGCCTGCGGTTATAGGCAGATGGGAATTTGTTAATGTCCGGTTGTAGATAACTTGACACCAGATCTGAATTAAAATGCATCAACCGCGTGTGTAGCCGTGATGGTCTCTTTTCAGCGGAGTCCGGGAAGTGAACACGGTTTCTGGGTTATGTTTGACGTAAGTAGGAGTTCAGGATCACTTCTTGATCATTACTAGTTGACGACCGTTCCTTTTGCTCTCTTCTCGCTCTTATTTGTGTATGTTAGCCACCATATATGCTTAGTCGCTGCTGTAGCCTCACCACTTTACCCCTTCCTTTCCTATTAAGCTTTTCTAGTCTTTATACCCATGGTAATGGGATTGCTGAGTCCTCGTGGCTCACAGATTACTACAACAACAGTTGCAGGTACAGGTTATGCGATGATCATGACGCGAGAGCGATGCTTGCTTGCGTTGAGTGCTGCTTCTACTTCTTCTTTGATCAGGGGATAGGTTCCAGGTCGGCAGCCTGGGCTAGCAGGGTGGATGTCGTTTGAGCTTCTGTTTGTGTTCCATCCGTAGTCGGATGTTGATATTGTGTATGATATATTGTTGTATTCATGTGGCATTGTATGCCTTATGTATGTATCCCCATCTATTATGTAATGTTGATGTAATGATATCCACCTTGCAAAAGTGTTTCAATATGCGGGTCTATCCTTGGTGGGACCTTCGAGTTCCTTTTGGATAGGGTCGCATATTGGGCGTGGCAAGTTGGTATCAGAGCCTCGACCGACCCTAGGAGCCCCCTTGATTGTTGGCCGTTGTCGAGTCTAGAAGAAAACTATTTTGAGTCTTAGGATTATATATATCAGAGAGTAGGATTCTTTTTACTCCTCAGCCCCCTTCGTCGCTCTGGTGAGGACTCCTGACGTAGATGTTTTGACTTTCCTCTCCTCAAATTTTACTAAAATTTTTTTAGGATCACGCAGGTATCTTGGGATCGTTCCAATATTCTTATGACGAGAACATTGTTCTTGGTGCCTCCTGACATTTAGGGGTTGTGGCAGTGTCCCGGGGAGTTGAGCTCCGAGGTGTTGTCGTCATAATTTTATCATTGCAGTTCTAGAATACCTGAGATTTGCCGACATCGAAAATCTCTTTTATGCAGTTGTTGGTGAGATAACCCCGATAACCCAGTACTGGGGCGAGCTTGGGAGTATTGCCATAACTCGTATAACGAATGCTTTTCGAAGGTTGAGGTCCACGATTTCCGAAGGTTTCTTGGTTATGTGTTGACGGATGGATACAGCTGGATGTAGGTATTGTTAGTTTCGGTGAGATATATTGCTTCCCCTGTATCCCCAACACCAGATTGCATAACCAGAAAGTTTCAGGAGTTTTATAGGTGGGAATTCAAGTAGCTCTAGTTTTATCTTTCCAACAGACACATGATGCGATATGGGATCTATCATATGTTTGTTTCGGCTTATTCTGCAAGCCAAATCCTTTGTTTTGTTTTATTTGTGGTATTCGAGTTGCTTCAATGTCAAGTGTTGAATCCATACCTTTCCTAAACGGTGTTATCATATTGCTATGTGAATACTAATCCTTTTGATCATTGAGGTTGTCATATTAATTCTTTTCCAACCGGCGTGCTTCTCTTCAAGTGGATCCGATCATTTTCAACATCCGCAAGATCAATTCTAAGTTTTCTCAATGGTGTTTGTTTCATCCATCCCAAGTTGCCTTTGCTTTCCCACCCTCCCACCCTTTTCTTCAAGGACTCAGATTTCTTAATCAACTATCCTTTTATTGATGGGAAGTCTCTCCATTCTTTTCCGTCAATGCTCTTATCCGGTGATTTCCCAAGAAGATGCTCAACAGTTTTAAGTTCATCATCCTTCATTGTTGTTTCTTCTTCGGTGGATCCAATTCAAGCTTTCAGTGTTGATCATATTCCTTTCCTTGTGTCAAATGCTTTCTCATGCCGGTGCACCTCTCAATCACTCACCTCTTGCTATTCATTTGTTCCGGAGTGTTGAAGATATCTTAGAAGACTTATGTTTCCATTCTCAATCCGTTCAAGATATTTCGAGGTTGTTATCTCATTCAAGCCATTTATTTCAACCGGTGCAACCTCTCTTTAAAATTATTTCAACGGTGTTCCTTTTAGTGGGCCCTAACCCATAGGTCTTTTCCCAGGATCTTACCTGACTCTTCTAATTATTCCGGAGCTGTTCCAAATTCTTTTCAGAGTTTGACGTAAGAATGAATTTCATCAGTCAGATCGTTTCCAAGATCAATTTCAAATCATTTTCATTGTGGCCTCTACCTCTTCGCTTTTTGTTCCCCAGGAGTGCCTTAACAATTGTGCTGGTGTTTCTCGTCGTCAGTTGAAGACCGAAGAAGAGTTTCTCTTAAATCTTGCTCCATTCTCTTCAAGATTCATGGTTCTAGCTTCATGCCATCCTCTCATAATTGTTTTTGATTGTCATAATTCCTTTCACCCATCCGGAGCATTTCATGAGTTGTTTCCATTTCTTTCCTCCGAAGGTCATCATGTCATAATTTTGCATTCTCAGCATGTAGCTCTTGTTCTCCAAATCTAACCGGTGCATCATTCAAGTATTCTCTAATCAGCTCGTGATCTATTCATTCACTTGTATCTAAATCCTCTCAAGTATCTTCAATCTTTCCGGTGAATTGTGCCTTTGCTACGTTCATTTTCAATCCTTACGGTGGTTCGTTCCAGATTTCTCTTCCTTCGTTATCATATCAATTCATTCGTTCTTTTCAAACCTATCGGTGGTTCATGAAGATTTTCTAAAGTTTGCGCCATATCTATCTTGATCCTTTCTACGAGAATAAGTAGTATGCCAAATCCGTTGCTTGTCATCAATTTAAATTGGTGAAGGATAGGCATGACATAATTCTTATTCTTGTTTCATCCAAGTGATTAATTCCTTCTTCCGGAGATTGTTCATGATGAAGTAATTCTCGGTTCTAATATTCATCTTTTCTTTCCGGAGTTCCAAGTTTTCTCGGTTATATCGTCACAAAGCTCCATCTAAATCATCGCAAGGCTTCACCTTGTGTTTTCAACTTCTCTTTCTTTCTATCATCCTTTTATTACCGGAGTTCTTCATGGAGTCTCTACATGATGGTTCATCAAGGATTTCTTTCATTCTCATTTTGGTTCTTCAAGATTTCTCTCGGAGCTAAGATCCGCCAAGCTATACTCAAAAGTAAACATGGTGCTCAACACATGTTTTGTTTTGGGGAGTTCAATCATTCTTCATCTTGCATTCCGAAGTGCAATCCTTTCTACCTTATCCTTTGAGGTGGTGTTATGTCAGTCTTGACAATTTCCTTCATGTTTCATGATTCATATGTTGTCAAGAATGAGGTATTTTAAATCCATCATTTTCTCTTTGTTCAAGAGATCTTTTCGACCAATCAACTTCTTCTTTGGAGTTATCTTGGTATAGATTTCACCTAAAGCCTTCCCTAAGGAATGTTGCTATTGTGGTGCTTATCAATGATCCAAGCTTTCTCCATATCCTTCTCGGTGAAAGAGGTTTTTCATCTCTTCATTGTTCTCAAGCAAGCAATTGTTTCCGTTAGTGGCCGGTTGTCACCTCATAATTTGGGATGTTTTCCATAATCCCACTACAAGCTTATTCTTTTCGTTGTTGGTTTTCCAACAACTCCGTTCAATCCTTCTTTGCAAGGATGCTTTCCAAGCTCACTTGTGGCAGAAGTTGGCATTTTCTTCTCCATTCTTTTATTCCAGTGATCTATCTTCTATTCTTTCTTCCGAAGGCATTGTGATGTTGTTCTTTTCACTCATCATCTTGTTTTGTGAGGATCGTGTTCTTTTCTTTCTTATCCATTTAACCGGAGTGTTGTGTTCTCATTCAAGTTCTTTCATCTTATCAAGTTTTGCCTCTCTTTTCAACCTGAGTGCTGTCTGAAATCCTTCTTACCCATTATGTCATTTTTTCAATAGTTCCGGAGGCAGTGTGTTGTTGATTTCATCAAGTATCCTCTCATCTTGTCAAGTTCATGTTCAATTTCTTCCATTTACAGTCGGAGTGCTGTCAAAATTATATCATTCTTATTCATTCTTATCTCATTTCAACCAGAGTGGTTTCAATTCCTTCTTGTCCATTGTGCTCGTCATTCATGTCTTTGCAACCTTCAAGTTATCGTAATGTTCCTTGTTCCTCTTTTCTAACGGATTGTTTACAATCTCGTTCATCTCTAATTGCTCAACCTCTCAAGGTTCATGGTTTCACTCATTGGTCGAAGAAGCAACTTAGTTTTACCGCTTATCTTCCTCTTCCTTTTCCCTCCGGTGCCATCCTAGATCTCGGGACGAGATCCTCTCGTAGTGGTGGAGTGTTGTAACGCCCCGGATGCAACTTTCCATATTCGTAACTCCAACTCTTGCCTTTTTCCGGAGATGCTATATGATATTTCCTCCGTGGTTGGATTTTTGTCTTTTGTTTTGCATTTTGTTTGTGTCATGCATTTCATCATCGCATCATTCGCATTGCATTGGCACTCTGTTGCCATCATTGTTTTCAAACTTGCATCCGTTCGTGTTCCGCCGGTTCTCTCCGTTGTCCGTTCTGAGCCCGACCACTCTCGCTCGCGCCCGCGGCACCTCTGAAATATTATTTTATAAGTGGCATAAAAATGTTCTCGGAATGGGTTTCAACTTGTCTTGCAATCTTATTATAGTGTAGACAGGCCGCCTGTCAAGTTTCATCGCATTCGGAGTCCGTTTGACTGCCCAACCGTTATATTTATAACCGCGATATAGTCGGTTTAATCGTCGGACGTTTCGGTCTCCGAAACTGTTGCCGGGCCTCTCTTCTCTCCCCTCTCCTCTCAGCTCGAGGCCTCTCATCACAGCCCACCTAGGCCTGCCTAACCCCCCCTCACGTCCGGAACTGCCCGATCGAGATCGGAGGGCTCCAAAACCCCCCCTAGACCAAACCCTAGCCAAAAACTGCTATATAAACACCCTCCCCTTGCCATTTTTGGGCTAAACCTACCCCTAGCATCCTCCCCTAACCTCCCAGCCGCCGGCGCGTCATTTTCCGTGCCCGGCCACCTCCTGCCCGCCACTTGGCGCTGCCCCCGCCGCCAGCCACCACCCAGCACCGCCGCCAAGTCAGCCGCGCCGCCCCCGCGCACACTCTCCGCCTTCCACGCGTCCCCTGCGCCTCCCTCCAGCGCCCCCATCCGCCCGAGCCCGGACGCAGCCTGACAGGCCCATCCGGGGCCCGACCGCGCCCGCAGGCGGCCGACCAAGCCGCCCCGCTCCTCCCACTCGATCAGGGGATCGAGAGCGCTGCCGCCGCCTCTCAGCCCCGCCGCCCGCTGCCTACTCCCTCGCCGGAGCCGCCGCTCCGCGCCGTCGCCTCCTCGTCGCCAGGTCGCCGCCCCGTCATCCCCTCCCTTCCCTTCTCTCTCCCTGCCTCACTCTCTCTCCTTCCCCCGCAGGTCCCCGACGCCCTTCGATCTCCGCCCGTCGCCGGCTGGCCTCGCCATCGCCGGGAATGGGTCCGCCGCGTCCAGATCCGCCTGGATCCGGCCGGCACCACAACCCCCATGGCCTCCTCCAGCCTGCTTCACCGGAGCCCCTCGTCCCGCCGCCGCCATGCTTCGCCTCGGCCTCGGGCAAGGTCGGGGACGAGCTCCCCTATCGTGGGCCCCGTCCGGCCCACCCGCGCCAGCCGTAGCGCCTCAAAGCCCAGCTCGCCCAGCCCAGTGGCCCTCTGGTGAGCGCCCACGCGCTATCCTGCGCCCCAGCGCACTTTTGTTGCCTGCGTCGGCCCGTGTGGTTCGGTTTCGGCCTGTTTAGGTTTTTTCCCTGTTCTACGAATTTCCTATTATCCGGTGAATTATAGTTTTACAGAAAACCCCTCAATATCATGCATTTAATAACTCCTCAACCGTGCATCATATTAAAATGATTTATATATGTAAAATGCTCAGAAAATTGTGTAGATTAATAATATGCCACTTTCATCTATGTTAAAAAATGTTTAACTTGCTGTTTGTTTAAATTTGCTAATATGCCATGTTAAAACGCTTTATTTCATAACTAAATAACCGTAGCTCCATTTTAAATAAACTTTATATGTAAATGGGGTGGAAAAATGCCTAGTTTAACATGGTACACTTTATTTTCCTGTTTAACAACTCTAAAATTATGTAATAGGCAGAACAATACCGAATCTAAAATATGCATATGGGGATTTTCCGGACTTGTTGTTTGTTATTCCGGCCTCATTTAAACTTGTCTAGATAGGTAGTTTTTCATATGCTTCACCCCTTGCCATGTTTAACAACATTTAATATTGTTTGGTAGCTTAAACAAGATCAACTAAATATGTCCATGTGGTGTTTTGTCAATACGTAACTCGTTGCATATTGAGCTCCACTTAACTTGTAGTATTGTTTGTTGCACTTTGCCATGCCATGCCTTATTAAACCGGACATGCATCATATTTGTTTGTGCATCATGCCATGATTATGCTTGTGTGTTTACCATGTTGTTTGCTTCTTTCTGTTGTTGCTTCTTAGTTCCGGTAATGTTTCCTTCGTGAGGATTCGTTCGACTACGTTGGTTCGTCTACTTCATGGACTCGTTCTTCTTCCTTGCGGGATTTCAGGCAAGATGGCCGCTACCCTGGATCTCACTACTATCATTGCCTTGCTAGTTGCTTCGTTCTATCGCTTTGCTGCGCTACCTATCACCTGTTTATCCAGCCATCCCATATTGCCATGAACCTCTAACCTTTGACACCTTTCCTATGCAAACCATTGATTGGCTATGTTACCGCTTTGCTCAGCCCCTCTTATAGCGTTGTTAGTTGCAGGTGAAGTTGAAGATTGCTCCATGGTGGATAGGATTTATGTTGGGATATCACAATTTCTCTTATATTATTAATGCATCTATATACTTGGTAAAGGGTGGAAGGCTCGGCCTTATGCCTGGTGTTTTGTTCCACTCTTGCCGCCCTAGTTTCCGTCATACCGGTGTTATGTTCCCGGATTTTGTGTTCCTTACGCGGTCGGGTGATTTATGGGACCCCCTTGACAGTTCGCTTTGAATAAAACTCCTCCAGCAAGGCCCAACCTTGGTTTTACCATTTGCCTCACCACCACCTATATTTCCCTTGGGAGTAATTAACCCAAGGGTCATCTTTATTACAGCCCCCCCCCCCAGGCCAGTGCTTGTCTAAGTGTTGGTCCGAACTAGAGCCCTTTGCAGCGCCTCCTCAGGGAAACTTGAGGTCTGGTTTTAGTTGTACGGATTGCTCATCCGGTGTTGCCCTGAGAACGAGATATGTGCATCTCCTATCGGGATTGTCGGCGCATCGGGCGGTCTTGCTGGTCTTGTTTTACCATTGTCGAAATGTCTTGTAAACCGGGATTCCGAGTCTGATCGGGTCTTCCTGGGAGAAGGTCTATTCCTTCGTTGATCGCGAGAGCTTGTCATGGGCTAAGTTGGGACACCCCTGCAGGGTATAACCTTTCGAAAGCCGTGCCTGTGATTATAGGCAGATGGGAATTTGTTAATGTCCGATTGTAGATAACTTGACACCAGATCCGAATTAAAACGCATCAACCGCGTGTGTAGCCGTGATGGTCTCTTTTCAGCGGAGTCCGGGAAGTGAACACGGTTTCTGGGTTATGTTTGACGTAAGTAGGAGTTCAGGATCACTTCTTGATCATTACTAGTTGACGACCGTTCCTTTTGCTCTCTTCTCGCTCTTATTTGCGTATGTTAGCCACCATATATGCTTAGTCGCTGCTGCAGCCTCACCACTTTACCCCTTCCTTTCCTATTAAGCTTTGCTAGTCTTGATACCCATGGTAATGGGATTGCTGAGTCCTCGTGGCTCACAGATTACTACAACAACAGTTGCAGGTACAGGTTATGCGATGATCATGACGCGAGAGCGATGCTTGCTTGCGTTGAGTGCTGCTTCTGCTTCTTCTTTGATCAAGGGATAGGTTCCAGGTCGGCAGCCTGGGCTAGCAGGGTGGATGTCATTTGAGCTTCTGTTGTGTTTCATCCATAGTCGGATGTTGATATTGTGTGTGATATATTGTTGTATTCATGTGGTATTGTATGCCTTATGTATGTATCCCCATCTATTATGTAATGTTGATGTAATGATATCCACCTTGCAAAAGCGTTTCAATATGCAGGTCTATCCTTGGTGGGACCTTCGAGTTCCTTTTGGATAGGGTCGCATATTGGGCATGGCAGTACCCCCACACAAGCAGTTTGTAAAGCTACTGCAGTGCCCAAAACACGAAGACCACCACAGCTAACCCAAACTCCATGTTTAAAGCAGAAGAGAAACTGTTCCCAGGTCAGATTCCGTAGCTATGGTCCATACTCCTTTGCTGTTGCATCACTGTATTTACTCATACCAACTACTTTCGAATTTGAAGGATCCAATTGAAACTCCAATGGTGCAACAGGTATGTTTTAAACCTATTTCTTTAACTGGATTGTTGTTCTAACTTCTTGCTTTATGTTGATTTCAGTTTAAGTTGTATAAACAATTATGTTCTCATGTGATGCACATTACAAGTGCTGTCAATGTTGTGTAGTTTCTCACACTTATATTTTGTCTATGCCGCTGTGTCTTAAAAATATATGAGTTGAATTGTGTCTCTTTCTTGATTAGGGAACATAAACTAGAATGATATGGACAATGCAGTGACCATAGTACATAGATATATGTTTGTTTCATGCTATTATCCTGTCCACCTTACTATTTAACCGGTTTACCAAAATGAGTTTGGTATACTACAAGCTAAAACTGTGATGTGTTTGCTTGTTTCTCTTGTAGTATGCAAACAGAATATTGGAGAAGAGCACCCCACTATGCAATGGTAGAGAAAGTAATGCAGATAAGGTTCAAGATAGTGAGACAACCCTGCTGGTCTCCAAGAAAGGTGATAAAAACGATCTTGTAGACAATGAGAAAACCCCACAGTCCTGCGTTGATGTAGTGTTTGAGTTACTGGCCAGTACCGCTGGCACAAGCTCTTCGAACTCGCTGCCTGAATCACTTCGGCTTCTTCAGTCTCAGCTACAAGTTGAAAGGCATCAGTCAGCTGTGCTGCGGCAAGAAGCCGAAGGACTGAGGAAGTCCCTGCAGAATTCAGATGCGTACTTTCTTGTCCAACAATAAGCGCTGGAGGATTTAAGCGCCAAACAATAGAAAGTTAATAAGCTTGCTAAGCATCTTGCCAGCATTATGGGTACCCTGGATATTATTTCTTGAACTCTTCTGAAGTGGTTTCAGTTCTGGACTTGTTTTGCTGCGACGTTTATATGCTGCTGTGTTCCCTATATTTGCACTGGTGGTGAACTTTGATGCCCAGTGGATGTAATATGTGTAATAGCCGTGATAGCCTAGCATAAGTTGCTTGCTTATTTATTTCCTTGTTGTCTTGTTTATTTGTTTGCTTGTAGTCAGTGTAGTTCTTTTTCCGCGGTTTGCTAGTGGCTGCAATAACCTATTTTTTAAAACTAGGCCACAATAACCATGGGCTAATATTTACTGTAGTGACACTTGGCCTCCTACGGGCCGTAGAAACAGTGGGCCTTCTACTGGCCGTAGAAATAGTAGGCCTTCTACGGGCCATAGAAACATTGGGCCTTCTACGGGCTGTAGAAACAATGGGCCTTCTACGGGCCGTATCATCAATGGGCCTTATACGGGCCGTATGGTCGATTGGCCAAACATGGGCCAATAACAGGCCGCATTATGGCCGTAAACGAGCTAGAGTTGGAATCGTCCGTTCATGGGCCGACCATAACAGGCCATCATTAATAGGCTGTATTTGATGACGCTATGAAAACGACCCAATGTATTAACAGACCACAAACGGGCCGACTGTAACCACTGGCTGAATTTGGCCCACAAGCAGAAAATGACAGTAACGGGACGTAAGTAAATGATTGCTCGAAATGAACCCAAGAATAAATGGGCTCTGAGAAGGCCAAAAGATAACATGGACTGGAAACGGCCCAACTGAATAACGGGCCCTTAATGGGTATAAAGTGATACACTGTTCATTACGGGCCAGTTCCACCACGGGCCGTTAATGGGTCTAAAGTGATACAGTGTTCATTGCGGGCCAGTTTCACCATGGGCCGTTAATAGGCCAAGTGTTACATAGGGCCTCATATGGGCCGAAAGACGTCATGGGCCATACATGGGCCAGAAGTGAAAACGGGCTGGAATCATATTGGATGGCCCAGATGACGCTACTGGGCCTAATTCGGATAGGGCATAACGGGCCTTGGGTTAGCGGGCTGTAAATGGGCTATATGCAAACAGGCCATTAACAGGCTTTCTATGGGCCGGCCCATCACCTTTTGACCAAGTCAAACGGGCCGGCCTTTTCACAGGAATGGGCCTCTGTTGGGCCGTGCCACGTGTCGACGTATCATAGGCGCCTTCTGTCCAATGAGTGGATGACATCTGTCCCAACAATGAGCCAACACGTGTTTCCTCCAGCCAATGATGATTTTACACGTGGAAAATCCCCATTGGTCGGGGCTGTTATCGGATCCAAAACCTGACCCAATAGCTTAACGGCGTTCCGTTACGGTGGATGCCACGTGTCGGTCACCCTTGATGAAAGCACTTCTATGACGCGCTATTTATCGTCATGGAAGTGGACACTTCCGTGATGATAAATTTGGTAATGTCATGGAACACTTCTACGACAGCACAGGTATGACTATCTTGATTCTGTCATAAATTTTTCATGGATGTACATGCATGACAAAAAACGCGACCTACTATGACAAACACGTATCATCACGGAAGTGTATTTTTTTGTAGTGGTGTGTGTGAAAAGAAGTCTTCAGTGGCGCAAGTAATTTAAGTTTGTGTGGCTTCATCATAGAAAGGTGATGTGTATGGTAGAGGCCACCAACGAGGGGGTGCGAGAGAGAAGATGCTCGTAGAGAGGGAAGAAAAGGAGTGTGCGCGTAAGAGGAATCGACATCGAGAGAACGTGTTTGTTTGAGAGACACCGAGGAAGACTACTGTATATCGATGGTGCATGTAGGCGGGAATTAAACGAAAGGATGGTCTTGTTGGTTTCGGGGATATAGGGGAAGAGTGAGAGGGGGGGTAGCTAGAAGGAGATTGTTAAGGGTGAGTGTGTGTTTTACCCATCCAGGCGGACGTTATGTGCACACAAGAAGAGAACAATCCGATGTGGGGTTAGGGCTGAGGGTAATTAACTATGTATGGAGACAAAGGAGACCTTAAACATGCATGTGCAAGAGGTATACATGTATATGATGACCAACAAGTATAGGGGATCTATCGTAGTCCTTTCGATAAGTAAGAGTGTCGAACCCAACGAGGAGCAGAAGGAAATGATAAGCGGTTTTCAGTAAGGTTTTCTCTGCAAGCACTGAAATAGTAGGTTATAGATAGTTTTGTGATAAGATAAATAGTAACGAGCAAAAGTAAACAAAGTAAGTAAACTGCAGCAAGGTGGCCCAATCCTTTATGTAGCAAAGGATAAGCCTGGACAAACTCTAATAATGAAGAAGGACCTCCCGAGGACACATTGGGAATTATCGTCAAGCTAGTTTTCATCACGTTCATAAGATTCGCGTTCGGTACTTTGATAATTTGATATGTGGGTGGACCGGTACTTGGGTACTGCCCTAACATGGACAAGCATCCCACTTATGATTAACCCCTATTGCAAGCATCCACAACTACAAAAAGGAGTATTAAGGTAAACCTAACCACAACATTAAACATATGGGTCCATATAAACCCCTAAAGAAGCAACGCATAAACTAGGGTTTAAGCTTTTGTCACTCTAGCAACCCATCATCTACTTATTACTTCCCTATGCCTTCCTCTAGGCCCAAATAATGGTGAAGTGTCATGTAGTCGATGTTCACATAACACCACTAGAGGACAGACAACATACATCTCATCAAAAGATCAAACGAATACCAAATTCACATGACTACTAATAGCAAGACTTCACCCATGTCCTCAGGAACAAACGTAACTACCCACAAAGCATATTCATGTTCATAATCAGAGGGGTAATAGTATGCATAAAGGATCTGAACATATGATCTTCCACCAAGTAAACCAAATAGCATCAACTACAAGGAGTAATGAACACTGCTAGTAACCCACAGGTACCAATTTGTGGTTTTGATACAAGATTGGATACAAGAGATGAACTAGGGTTTTGAGAGGAGATGGTGCTGTTGAAGATGTTGATGTAGATTAACCCCCTCTCGATGAGAGGATCGTTGGTGATGACGCTGGTGATGATTTCCCCCTCCCGGAGGGAAGTGTCCCCGGCAGAAAAGCTCCGCCAGAGCCCTAGATTGATTTCGCCTCGTGCCGGCGGAGTTTCCTCCCGTAAGCTTGCCCACGATTTTTTCCAGGACAAAACCCTTCATATAGCAGAAGATGGCAGCCGGAAGCCCACCAGGGGCCCAGGAGATAGGGGGGCGCGCCCTATAGGGGGGGCACCCCCTGTCTCCTGGACAGGGTGTGGCCCCCCTGACCTATTTCTTTTGCCCAAAAATTCTTATTAAATCTGAAAAGTTGTTTCGTGGAGTCTCATGTCTTTTGGAGTTGTGCAGAATAGGTTTCCATTGTTTGCTCCTTTTCCAGCCAGAATTCCAGCTGCCGACATTCCCCCTCTTCATGGTAAACCTTGTAAAATAAGAGAGAATAGCCATAAGTATTGAGATATAATGTGTAATAACAGCCCATAATGCAATAAATATTGATATAAAAGCATGATGCAAAATGGACGTATCAACTCGCCCAAGCTTAGACCTCGCTTGTCCTCAAGAGGAAGCCGAAATCTAAAAATATGTCCACATTTTTAGAGATAGAGGTGTCGATAAAAATAAAATACGGACATGAGGGCTTCATGATCATTCTAATAACAACAACATATATGGATTTTATCATATGATTTCTTATGTTCAAGTAATAAGCAATTCACAATGTCAAGTATGGTTCAAAAACTTCATTGGGAACTAACAAACTATAATCTCAGTCATTGAAGCAATTGCAATTTATCGTAACATCAGAAAGAGTCAATAATAGAGCTTTTCAACAAGATCACATACTCAACTATCTCGTAGTCCCCTATAATTGTTAACACTCACACAATACTTGTGGTTATAGTGTTTCAGCCGGACACTGAGAAAGATAGGGGCTTATTGTGTTGCCTCCCAACGTATTCACCTTTAGGTGATGTCAACAATAATAGCCTATGCCAACTTACATCCAATTGGATATATATATAGCATGATCTTTCAAACACGAGGAGCTTGCCAAAGGATAAAATGAAAAAGGGAAAGGTGAGGATCACCTTGACTCAAGCATAAGGTAAAACCTAAAGTAAAAGATAGGCCCTTTGCAGAGGGAAGTAGAGGTTGTCATGCGCGTTTAGGGTTGATGCATAAAGTCTTAGTGCAAAAGAACGTCACTTTATATTGCCCCTTGTATGTGGACCTTTATTATGCAGTCTGTCGCTTTTATTACTTCCACAACAAGTTCGTACAAAGTTTATTTTCTCTGCACTAATAAGTCATACATATTTAGATAGCAATTCTTTATTGCTTGCACCGATGACAACTTACTTGAAGGATCTTACTCAATCCATAGGTAGGTATGGTGGACTCTCATGGCAAAACTGTTTAAGGATATTTGGAAGCACAAGTAGTATCTCTACTTGGTGCAAAGAATTTGGCTAGCATGAGGGGGAAAGGCAAGCTCAACATGTTTGGAAGGTCAATGACAATATACTTTAACTGAGATGTTGGAAAACATAAACCATTACGTTGTCTTCCTTGTCCAACGTCAACTCTTTTAGCATGTCATACTTAATGAGTGCATCACAATCATAAAAGATGTCCAAGATAATATATTTATATGTGAACCCCTCCTTCCTTATTACTTCCTATTAATTGCAATGATGACCAAGGCTACGTTCATCAACTCTCAACAATTTTTATGCCTCATACTTTCTATGTTGAAGTTATCACTATTCATAAGATCAATATGAACTCTTTTGTTCTTTTTATTTTCTCAAGATCATAGCAACATAGCAAAGCCCTTGACTTAACACTAATCTTTATTATAGATAGCACACGGACTCGATTACATAAAGAGATCACAAAGCAAAACTCAAAACTACTTGATATCAAAACTTCAAACTAATAGATCAAGATACTACTAAAAGGATCGAACTAAATAAAGCGGTAAAGATAGGAGTGTGATGGTGATACGATACCGGGGCACCTCCCCCAAGCTTGGCAGTTGCCAAGGGGAGTGCCCATACCCATGTGATTATTTCTTCGAAGGTGGTGGAGTAGGAGTTGTTGCACTTTTCTTCTCTAGCTTGCATCTGAGGCTAAAATTTTCCTCCCTCAGATCCTCATTCTCGAGCTCAAGTTTGATTATCTTTTTGCATAGTGCTGCCTTGTTGTCCTGCAAAAACCGTGGTGGGATAGATTGGACCTTAGGGAGGCTTGACTTCTTGAACTCCACATGCATATCACCGGGTTGAGGCAGTGGCTCGTCCTCTTCATCGGAACTTGTTTCTTCCTTCCTCTTGGGATCATAGTCTTCTTCTTCCTTTGTGGTCCAGCCATAGTGTTCCACATCACCATATACTTTTGGGTTTGCAATATAATCAGCCATGTAGCTCTCTCCCTCCGAATCCTGGGAAGACATCTTGTTCCAAATCTGCAATAGGAACAGCTCGAAACGAAAATAGAGGATATTTGTGCGATACAGTGGTCAAAACCTTCGGGGGTATATATAATGAATTTTTACCGACCAAAACACATAACATACAAGAAAATGGAGTCCGGGAGGCACACGAGGTGCCCACGAAACAGGGGGCGAGCCCTACAGGGGGGCGGGCGCCCTCCTCTCTCGTGGGAGCCTTGTTCCCCTTTCGGAATACTTCTTTATTCCTAAAATCCTAAAATAATCCAAAACTGATAAAAATTGCCATTAGAGTTGTTTTGGAGTCGGTTTACTTACCGTACCATGTACCTATGCCTTTTCGGAGTCTGGAACATTCTGGAAAGTGTCTCTTATGTATTCCTCAGGGGTTATGGTTTCAATAATATTAGTTTCAACATTGATAGGATTACCTGAAATATAATGTTTAATTCTTTGGCCATTTACCACCCTCGGATTTGTGCCTTCAAAGTTGTTGATTTTTATAGCACCAGAACGATAGACCTCCTCGATAACGTAGGGACCTTCCCATTTTGAGAGAAGTTTTCCTGCAAAAAATCTTAAACGAGAGTTGAACAACAACACATAATCTCCTACGTTAAATTCACGCTTCTGTATCCTCTTATCATGCCAGCGTTTGACTTTCTCTTTGAAAAGCTTGGCATTCTCATATGCTTGGGTTCTCCATTCATCAAGGGAGCTAATATCAAACAACCTCTTCTCACCGGCAAGTTTGAAGTCATAATTGAGCTCTTTAATAGCCCAATATGCTTTATGTTCAAGTTCAAGAGGTAAATGACATGCTTTTCCATAAACCATCTTATATGGAGACATACCCATAGGATTTTTGTATGCAGTTCTATAGGCCCATAATGCATCATCGAGTTTTTTGGACCAATTCTTTCTAGATCTATTCACAGTCTTTTGCAAAATTAACTTGAGCTCTCTATTGCTCAACTCTACTTGACCACTAAACTGCGGGTGATAAGGATATGCGATTCTATGATTGACATCATACTTAGCGAGCATCTTACGGAAAGCACCATGAATAAAGTGTGAACCACCATCAGTGAGAAGATATCTAGGGACTCCAAACCTCGGAAAAATAACTTCTTTAAGCATTTTAATAGAAGTGTTATGATCAGCACTACTAGTTGGAATAGCTCTACCCACTTAGTAACGTAATCAACAGCAACTAAAATATATGTATAACCATCAGAGGCAGGAAAAGGTCCCATATAATCAAAGCCCGAAACATCAAAGAGTTCGATAACAAGAGAATAATTCATAGGCATTTCTTGACGTCTACTAATGTTACCTATTCTTTGACATTCATCACAAGATACGGCAAACTTACGAGCATCTTTGAAAAGAGTAGGCCAATAAAAACCAGATTGTAGTACCTTGTGTGTAGTTCTATCTCCAGCGTGGTGTCCTCCATAGGATTCAGAGTGACACTTGTGTAGGATCTGTTCCTGTTCATGCTAAGGCACACAACGTCTAATAATACCATCTACTCCTTCTTTATAAAGGTGTGGATCATCCCAGAAGTAATGTATTAAATCATAAAAGAACTTTTTCTTTTGCTGGTATGTGAAACTAGGCGGTATATATTTAGCAACAATGTAATTAGCATAATCAGCATACCAAGGAGCAGTACGAGAAGCATTGACAACCGCTAATTGTTCATCAGGAAAACTATCACTAATAGGCAGTGGGTCATCAAGAACATTCTCTAACCTAGACAAGTTGTCTGCAACGGGGTTTTCAGCTCCCTTTCTATCAATAATATGCAAGTCAAATTCTTGGAGCAAGAGAACCCATCTAACACTACTAGGAAAAGGCCTACTAATGGCGCACCAGTTTTGCCTACTAATGGCGCACTACTGGTGCGCCATTAGTATCACGCCACTAGTATTTTTTACTAATGGCGCACCAGTGGTGCGCCATTAGTATAGGCCACGGTGCGCCATTAGTATAGGCCACTGGTGCGCCATTAGTATAGGCCACCGTGCGCCATTAGTATTTTTGAATTTTGAAGGCGGGAAAATAGTAGTGGCGCACCGTCTAACCCCCACTGTGCGCCATTGCTATTTTTTAATTTTGAATTTGGATCTAGATCGCGATTTTTTTGCCCATTTTTTGCTCGTTTTTTGCTCGTTTTTTTGCATGATATTATTTCAAATTTTGTTCCCGTTTTTGGATCTTGTACGTTCTTTTGCCGTGTTCTTTTGCCAGAGAGGAGTTCGCCGGAGAGGAGGAGGAGGAGGTGACCGCAGAGGCGCTCGCCTACATCGCCGGAGAGGAGGAGGAGGTCGCCGGACAGGAGTTCACCGGAGCATCGGAGAGGAGGAAAGAGAAACCATGAGGGGATGGGAGGAGAGGAGGGAGGAGGATCTCACCGGAGAGGAGGGAGGAGGAGCTCACCGGAGATGAGGGAGGAGGAGAGGAGGGAGGAGAAACCATGAGGGGAGGGGAGGGGAGGAGGGAGGAGGAGGTCGCCGGAGAGGAGGAAGAGGAGGTCACCGTAGAGGAGGGTAGTATAGTGGAGGAGAGAAGGGAAGATGGAGTGGAGGAGTGGAGGAGAGGTGGAGTGGAGGAGAGGTGGAGTGGAGGAGAAGAATGAAGAGGTAAGGAGGAGAGGACACGCCCAGCCATATATACGGCATAGTAATGGTGCACCGTGGGCAGGTGCGCCATTACTATTTTTTTTATTTTTTTTATTTTTTTTGAATTTTGAAGGCAGGAAGATACTAATGGCGCACCATGGGCAGGTGCGCCATTAGTAACTTTTTTTTGATTTATTTGAATTTTGAAGGCGGGAAGATAGTAATGGCGCACCATGGGCAGGTGCGCCATTAGTAAGTTTGAATTTTTTTTGAATTTTTTTGCCTCTCCAGATCTTAAAAGACCCGTATCTTTTTTTCTGTTAGGTTTTTGAGGATTTTGAAAATGTTTAACAGGGTTCCCCCCAGTTAAATTCGGATGTAACTTTTTGAGTAGATGATTTTTCATATAAAAACTTTTTCATCCGAGTTCGTATGCAAAAGTTATGCCCATTTTTACAAATTCTCGAGAGATTTTGCAAAAAAGTCGAAAATTCATGTTTGTAAATTTTGCTAACAACTAGACCACATATCACATGGGAATCTTATTTGCTTTTATTTTTTGACATTTCTATCATTTTCTTTTTTTTAAACTGAAAAGGTGGTCCAGGGGGGGCGCATTCGGGGGAATGTTTGGGCCAAATTACTAATGGCGCACCGTGGGATGGTGCGCCATTACTAGTTGTAATGGCGCACCACTCCCATGGTGCGCCATTAGTAGTTTTGAAAAGAATAATTTTTTTTACTAATGGCGCACCATGGGATGTGGTGCACCATTAGTATTTGCACACTAATGGCGCACCAACACATGGTGCGCCATTAGTATTTAGTAATGGCGCACCACATGTACAGTGCGCCATTAGTGTCCATCCCATCTATAGCCCTTTTCCTAGTATTGTAATTAGTCTTGGCTTAGCATCTTTCTTTTCCATAAGATATTTAATAGCAGCATGATCAGTGTGAATAGTAACTTTGGAATCAACAATATAAGGTCTAAACTTATCACATGCAAACACAACTGCTAAGAATTCTTTTTCAGTAGTAGCATAATTTCTCTGGGCAGTATCAAGAGTCTTGCTAGCATAATGGATAACATTCAATTTCTTATCAACTCTTTGCCCTAAAACAGCACCTACAGCATAATCACTAGCATCGCACATAATTTCAAAAGGTAAGTTCCAGTCAGGTGGCTGGACAATAGGTGCAGTGATCAAAGCCTTCTTAAGCATTTCAAATGCTTCTACACAATCATCATCAAAGACAAAAGGAATATCTTTTTGCAATAAATTAGTCAGAGGCCTAGAGATTTTAGAAAAGTCCTTAATGAACCTCCTATAAAAACCGGCATGACCAAGGAAACTTCTTATACCTTTTATGTCCTTGGGACATGGCATCTTTTCAATAGCATCAACTTTGGCTTTATCAACTTCAATACCTCTCCCGGAGATCTTGTGCCCCAAGACAATGCCTTCATTAACCATAAAGTGACACTTTTCCCAATTCAGGACGAGACTAGTGTCTTCGCATCTCTGCAAAACTCGATCAAGGTTGCTCAAACAATCATCAAAAGAGGATCCATAGACGGAGAAGTCATCCATAAATACCTCACAGATCTTTTCACAAAAATCAGAAAATATAGCCATCATGCATCTTTGAAAGGTAGCAGGTGCATTACATAAACCAAAAGGCATACATCTAAACGCAAAAGTACCAAAAGGGCAAGTAAAAGTAGTTTCAGATTGATCCCCCGCTGATACATGTATCTGAGGGAAGCCAGAATAACCATCTAGAAAGCAAAAATGTGTGTGTTTCGATAGACTTTCTAGCATTTGATTAATAAAAGGTAAAGGGTAATGATCTTTCTTAGTAGCTTTATTTAACTTACGAAAATCAATTACCATCCTATAGCCTGTAATAATTTTGTGCGGGATCAATTCATCTTTATCATTAGGAACAACGGTAATACCTCCCTTTTTAGGGA
Source organism: Triticum dicoccoides (assembly GCF_002162155.2). Classification (NCBI taxonomy): domain Eukaryota; kingdom Viridiplantae; phylum Streptophyta; class Magnoliopsida; order Poales; family Poaceae; genus Triticum; species Triticum dicoccoides. The sequence goes on from NC_041391.1 coordinate 346,394,160, forward strand.
CACAATGGACAGGGCTTACCCATTCACTATCAACAACGGGATAAATAATACCTGCCTCAAGGAGCTTTAGTATCTCCTTTCTTACCACTTCCTTCATTTTTGGATTTAATCTTCTTTGAGGATCTCTAACTGGTTTGGCATCTTTCTCCACTGAAATTTTGTGTTGGCATAATGTGGGACTAATGCCCTTAAGATCATCCAGAGTGTATCCAATAGCAGCTCGGTGCTTCTTCAGAGTTTTCAATAATCTTTCTTCTTCTTTCTCTGAAAGGTTAGCACTAATAATAACAGGATATATTTCTTTTCCTTCAAGATAAGCATACTTAAGATTATCAGGTAAGGGTTTGAGTTCAAACACGGGATAACCCTTGGGTGGAGGGGGATCCCCAAGAATTTCAACGGGAAGGTTATGTTTCAACATAGATTCTTGTTTAAGGAACACTTCATCTATTTCTTCCCTTTCCTTCATAAACATATCGTTTTCATGGTCTAGCAAATATTGTTCTAACGGATCGGTTGGTGCAACAGCAATGGAAGCAAGACCAATAATTTCATACTTACTAGGTGGTTCCCTTTCACGAGGTTGTCTACTAAACTTAGCAAAATTAAACTCATGAGACATACCATCTATGCCAATAGTGACAATATTCTTTTCACAATTAATCTTAGCACTAGCAGTATTCAAGAAGGGTCCACCAAAAATAATGGGACAAAAATCATCTTGTGGGGACCAAGAACAAGAAAATCAGTAGGGTATTTAATCTTCCCAGACAAGACTTCAACATCTCTAACAATCCCAATAGGTTTAATGGTGTCCCTATTAGCAAGCTTAATAGTAACATCAATATCTTCTAATTCAACAGGTGCAATATCATGCATAATTTCTTTATAAAGATCAGAAGGTATCGCATTAGCACTAGCACCCATATCACATAAACCGTGATAACAATGATCTCCTATTTTAACAGAAATAAGAGGCGTGCCTACAACAGGTCTATGTGTCTTAGTATCGGGTCTAGCAATATTAGCAGGTTCACCACAAAAAGAAATAGCATGCCCATCTAAGTCCTCATCCAAAAGATCTTTAATCATAGCAATACCAGGTTCAACATTAATTTTCTCAGGAGGTGTATAGGTCCTAGTATTACTCTTACGGACAACAGTCAAAGCTTTGACATGATCTTTTATCCTAACAGGAAAAGGAGGGTTTTCAACATAAGCAATAGGAATAATGGGATCACTATATGTAATAGTCTTCTCTTCGAATGTAATAGGTGCAACTACTTTAGGAGGATTATATTTAAACGACTTCTCTTTAGGGAGATCAACGTGAGTAGCAAAAGTTTCACAAAAAGTGGCTACTATCTCAGAGTCAAGTCCATACTTAGAGCTAAATCCACGGAAAGCATCGGTATCCATAAAAGATTTAGCACAATCGAACTTAGGTGTCATACCTGACTCCTTACCATCGTCAGAACCCCACTCTTCAGAGTTGCCTTTAATTCTTTCCAATAAGTCCCATTTGAAATCAATAGTCTTCAGCATATAGGAACCAGCACAGGAAGTATCGAGCAAGTTGCGATTATCAAGAGAAAGCCGAGCATAAAAATTCTGAATGATCATTTCCCGAGAGAGCTCATGATTGGGGCATGAATATAACATTGACTTAAGCCTGCCCCAAGGTTGAGCGATGCTTTCTCCAGGCCAGAAATTATATATGTAATTACGATCACGATGAACAAGATGCATAGGATAGAACTTCTGGTGAAATTCCAACTTCAAACGCTTATAGTTCCAATATCTCGTATCATCACATAACCAATACCATGTCATTGCATCCCCCTTCAAAGATAAAGGGAAGACCTTCCTTTTGACAACATCATCAGGAATACCTGCAAGCTTAAATAATCCACAAACTTTATCCACAAAGATAAGGTGTAAGTCGGGATGCAATGTTCCGTCTCCTGCAAAAGGATTAGCTAGTAGTTTCTCTATCATACCCGAAGGAATCTCAAAGTGAATATTTTCATAAGGTTCAGTAGGTTGAGGATCAACTATTGGATCTTCTGGTTGGGGTGAAGATACCCCAAACAAGCCCCTCAAAGGATTAGTTTCCATAGTGACAAGTAACAAAAAATTTCAGCACACTATATAAATGTTTCCTTACCAAGTTCCACTCACCAAGAGCGCTACGCTCCCCGGCAACGGCGCCAGAAAAGAGTCTTGATGACCCACAAGTATAGGGGATCTATCATAGTCCTTTCGATAAGTAAGCGTGTCAAAACCAACGAGGAGCGGAAGGAAATGATAAGCGGTTTTCAGTAAGGTTTTCTCTGCAAGCACTTAAATAGTAGGTGATAGATAGTTTTGTGATAATATAAATGGTAACGAGCAAAAGTAAATAAAGTAAATAAAGTGCAGCAAGGTGGCCCAATCCTTTATGTAGCAAAGGATAAGCCTGGACAAACTCTAATAATGAAGAAGGACCTCCCGAGGACACATTGGGAATTATCGTCAAGCTAGTTTTCATCACGTTCATAAGATTCGCGTTCGGTACTTTGATAATTTGACATGTGGGTGGACCGGTACTTGGGTACTGCCCTAACATGGACAAGCATCCCACTTATGATTAACCCCTATTGCAAGCATCCGCAACTACAAAAAGGAGTATTAAGGTAAACCTAACCACAACATTAAACATATGGGTCCATATTAACCCCTAACGAAGCAACGCATAAACTAGGGTTTAAGCTTCTGTCACTCTAGCAACCCATCATCTACTTATTACTTCCCTATGCCTTCCTCTAGGCCCAAATAATGGTGAAGTGTCATGTAGTCGACGTTCACATAACACCACTAGAGGAGAGACAACATACATCTCATCAAAATATCGAACGAATACCAAATTCACATGACTACTAATAGCAAGACTTCACCCATGTCCTCAGGAACAAACGTAACTACTCACAAAGCATATTCATGTTCATAATCAGAGGGGTAATAATATGCATAAAGGATCTGAACATATGATCTTCCACCAAGTAAACCAAATAGCATCAACTACAAGGAGTAATCAACACTACTAGCAACCCACAGGTACCAATTTGTGGTTTTGATACAAGATTGGATACAAGAGATGAACTAGGGTTTTGAGAGGAGATGGTGCTGGTGAAGATGTTGATGTAGATTGACCCCCTCCCGATGAGAGGATCGTTGGTGATGACGCTGGTGATGATTTCCCCCTCACGGAGGGAAGTGTCCCCGGCAGAACAGCTCCACCAGAGCCCTAGATTGATTCCGCCAAGGTTCCGCCTCGTGGCGGCGGAGTTTCGTCCCGTAAGCTTGCCCACGATTTTTTCCAGGACAAAACCCTTCATATAGCTGAAGATGGCAGCCGGAAGCCCACCAGGGGGCCCAGGAGAGAGGGGGCGCGCCCCCCTGTCTCCTGGACAGGGTGTGGGCCCCCTGGCCTATTTCTTTTGGAGTTGTGCAGAATAGGTTTCCAACGTTTGCTCCTTTTCCAGCCAGAATTCCAGCTGCCGGCATTCCCCCTCTTCATGGTAAACCTTGTAAAATAAGAGAGAATAGCCATAAGTATTGAGATGTAATGTGTAATAACATCCCATAATGCAATAAATATTGATATAAAAGCATGATGCAAAATGGACGTATTAGTATACATGGGATGTGTGTGTGTGTGCGCGCGCATGATTGAGATAAAAGAAACAGACATAAGTCATAATATCAACGACATGGGAGACACGGATCAATATGATAATATGCATGCATGTGAGAGTGGAAGGAAGAAGGTCCAATAATTGAGCATGTGTTTTTGTCTTTAAGAGATAGTGGTGTGGGCTGGAGCATGCATCTATGGCGAGCAGAGGGAGCGACACACAACGATTGTGCAGAAGAGATCAACCTATAGATGCATGTATGGAGAGACAGATATAGCGTGTGTGATAGGAAGCAAGAGTGCGTGCGAGAAAGAAATGTTGACGGAGAAACTACATATAGATAGAGAGATAGAGATGCTAGCTAGAGAGACATCAGCTAGTTTGTGTGTTAGAGATGACCGCCGAATGGTTCAGAGGGTGAAGTTATGTGTGTGTGAGAGAAAGATAAAAAGAGGGCACATGACTGCATGTAGAGAGAAACATCGAGTGTGCGTGATAGGACGCAAGACTGAGGGCGAGAAAGAAGGTTGATGGGGAAATAGATAAATAGAAAGATAAAGATGCTAGCTAGTGTGTGTTAGAGAAAAGAGTCCAGTGGATTAGAAGGCTGAGTTATGTGTGTGGGTGTGAGAGAGATAGAGAGAGGGTGCATGTGAGTCACATACAAACAAATATGAGAGAGAAAAGAGATCCCGAGAGACAGAATTTTGTGTTTGCGAGAGAGAAAGATATTTCACAACCAGAGGATATTTAGAGAGACATATCAGGGGACGCGAGATATCTCTGGCGAGAGAGAGAGTGTGTGTGGGCAATATGCAAGAGAATGTGAAGAGATATGAGACCCTGGGAGACAGAGTTTGTGTTTGTGTGTGAGAAAGAGATATTTAAGAGGAAGCAGAGTCGTAGCTTCTCATACCTAAGGAGCACAAGACATCTCTGTGTGAGAGGGGGTGTGCGAGTGGCACATAGGGAATAGTAGAGAGAAATGAGACCCCGAGAGACAAAGTTTGTGTTTGTGTGAGAGAAAGAGATTTCACAGGGAGAATCATATTTAGAGACACATATCAGGGAGCGAGATATACTTAGACAGAGATAGAGTGAAGGTCGAAAGAGTACCGTCAGTGTGTTACAGAGATAAAAGATCATTGTCGACATACAAGTAGCACGAGAGATACCCGAGAGACGATGAAGGCGTATAGGTCTAGAGAGATATATAAGCATGAGTGATAGCTATATGAGACGAATATCTGGATTATAGGGGATTCAAATATTTAATCTAGAGATCACGACATCGATAATATCATAACGAAAATTGGTTTATCAAATAGGCATATTCATTTGAATTTGGGGACACATGTAATCTTATATAGTTTATCAATATTAGTGATTCATAGATTCTTTAATTAGAGATAATGCATGGTTTATATGCAATTAATGTATAAATGGGATTACACTATATGTTGCATGTGCAAAACACATAATACATGTTTGAGAAGTAAAAAGAAAACCGCATGAAATACACATTAATTGGAAACAATTAGAAAGGAATGCATACATTGGATTTCAACATAAAGTGGTTTCAAATATTTGAAAATCCAAATTAAGATGGATCCAGACTTATGAATCTGAGATCATGCCATTTATAAACCATATTTATGTATATACAGAAAATGATGTATAGAAAATGATGTATATAGATTTGTTGGCATGGTATATATAGAAAATGATGTATATAGATTTGTATTTGAATACAAAATGGATCTTGCTAGAAAAAAAATACAAACTGGATTCCAATTGAGTTGGCATGGTAAGCGTGCACTCTTTCTCAGAAAAAATTTGAACGAAGCGGGAAAAGTCGCAGTAACCGCTCAAAACCAAAATCTAAGAGATGGAAATTACTGCCTATCCCTGACATGCAAAGCCTATCGGCTCGATTTCTATAGGTTCCAATAGGGGTAGGCTTGTAATTTCACTCAAACATGATATAACCGCCTCCGCCTCTCACCTCCCTGAATTCATACACGGTGGGCGCCAAAACACAGTTTCTCCTTGGCCGAATTCGCCTTAGACCTCCCTCCCTGATTCATACATGGTCAGCACCAAAACAAACTCTCGTCGGCCAAAATCTCCATCGGCAAATATTCAGTGTAAGCGAGATTACTGTCCTATCCCCAATCGACTATTACTGCAGCTCCTGGGTCGGGCTAACCTTTCTTGAACTATGTTGAAGTGCTTTCAGTTTTGTCTATTATTTTGTTGGCCTATTTACTTCCACTGGTGGCAACCTGCCCAGTTTATGGAATCTCCTCTCTGGTTGCCCTTTATTATGGCTGGCAGCGAACTTTGATGCCCAGGGGATGTAATATGGTGTAATTTCTTTTTTGTATAGTCTAGGATTATTCTTCGTCATGATGTTGTAAATCATTTGTTGTTTATGATGTTGTTGCTCTTAGAAAAGGTCATAATCTTTGATTGGTGTGCAATGAGCCACTGTAGGTTTATAAAATAATAATTTCTATACTGAAACTGGTTGGTCGCCAATCGCTAGTACGGGCCGAACCATCGGCCTACAATCATCTTGGGCCATTAGTTAGGTCTGGTCTTAATCTGGCCCACTATTAGTTTCGGGCCTTTAAAGGCCGAGTAAACCGCTTTTCTTAATTGGGCCAGAAAATTAAATAGGCTTTTAACAGGTTGAAACCTAGATTCAGTCTTAATTGTGGCCAACAAATCATGGGCCGACAAATGTGCTGTAATATAAATCAGCCCATTATTGGCCCATTCGGCTGACGGGTCATTAACAGGATGAAATGTTTTTGGGCTTTGGCTGACCCAATTACATGATGGGCGGGAAGCAGACCAGATGTATAACGGGCCAAAATTATGCCCAACACTCTCAAGGGCCTTTAACGGGCCGATAGGCAGTTTGGGCTAGAATGTATCCACGGAGACTACGGGTTGTTAAGAGGCCGAAAGTAACTACATACCATAATTAGGCCCAGGTGCAACTTGGGCCTTTAAATGGCCGAAATTGAAACCAGGCCAAAAGAGGCCTATTTGTATATAGGGCCGCTGACAGGCCGAAACTAATATCGGGCCAAACTGTTAAACGAGCCATTAAGAGGCCGAAGAGCAAATCAGGTCCCCAATGGGCCCAATGGTAAAGTAGATGTTAAACGGTCGTATCAGTTATGGGCTGTAATTTTTCCTAGGAAATGAAAGTCAGTTAACTGGGTGGATCAGGTATGGACCATAATTTGGCCCAAACTATTGCAGGATGTCAACGGGCCGGAACTGATATGGGTAGTAAACTTGCCCAGAATATTGCAGTCATTTAATGGCCCGTATCTGATGTGGGATATAGTTTGGTCCGCAAAATGTTAGGCTGTTAACGGGCCGGCCCATTAGATCTGACAAAATCTTGTGGGCCTGTTCCTGGGCCGGCTTTTAAACATATATGGGCTTCTATTGGGCCGTCCCATGTGTCAATTATTCATTGGCGATTTTTGTCAAATGGACAGTTGACATCTGTCCCAACCTTGAGCCAACACGTGGATCATCGGTGAATGAGAATTTTACACGTGGAAAATTGCCATTGGTATGGGCTGTTAACGGGTTATCGGATCCACACAGGAACCCGATAGCTTAACGGTGACCCGTTACGATGTATGCCACGTGTCGGTCACCCTTGACGATAGCATTTCTATGACGGGCGATTTATTGTCATGGATGTGGACACTTCTGTGATGATAATTTTGGTAATGTCATGGAACACTTCTACGACAGCACATGTATGACTATCTTGATTCTGTTATAAAATCGTCATTGATGTACATGCATGACAGAAAATGTGACCTACTATGACAAACACGTATCATCATGGAAGTGTATTTTTTTGTAGTGATGCCTGTTGTCTCAGTCAAAATAGGAGATCGTTGTTATTATGGTTTATGTGACTTAGGTGCTAGTGTGCATCCAATTCCTTTTACCTTATATCAAGAAATTATGAATGATATAACACCCGCTGAAATAGAAGACACAGATGTTACTATTAAACTTGCTAATAGAGACACCATCACACCACTTGGGATTTTTAGAGATATTAATGTCTTGTGCGGGAAAACAAAATATCCTACCGATTTTCTTGTTCTTGGTTCCCCACAAGATGAATTTTGTCCCATTATCTTTGGTAGACCTTTCTTGAAGACCGTTAATGCTAAAATAGATTGTAAGAAACAAACCGTCGGTGTAAGTTTGGTTGATGAGTCTCATGAGTTTAATTTTTCCAAGTTTAGTAGAAAGCATCATAAGAAAGAGTTGCCTAGTAAGGAGGAAATAACTGGTCTTGCTTCTTTTTTGTGCCTCCTACTGATCCACTAGAACAATATTTGCTAGACCATGAAAATGATATGCATCTGCATGAAAGAAGTGAAATACATAAAATTTTCTTCGAACAACAACCTCTGCTTAAACACAATTTGCCTATTGAAACTCTAGGAGGTCCTCCTCCACCTAAAGGTGATCCCGTGTTTGAATTAAAACAATTGCCAGACACTTTGGAATATGCTTACCTTGACGAGAAAAAGATATATCCTGTTATTATTAGTGCTAACCTTTCAGAACATGATGAAGAAAGATTATTGAAGGTTCTGAAGAAGCACCGAGCTGCCATTGGATATACTCTTGATGATTTAAATGGCATTAGTCCCACTCTCTGTTAGCACAAAATTAATATGGAACCTGATGCTAGACCCGTTGTTGATCACCAATGACGTTTAAATCCTAAAATGAAAGAAGTGGTAAGAACAAAAATATTGAAGCTTCTAGAAGTAGGTATAATCTATCCTATAGCTAATAGTAGATGGGTAAGTCCCGTTCATTATGCCCCTAAAAAGGGAGGTATTACTATTGTTTCGAATGATAAGAATGAACTTATTCCACAAAGAATTGTTACTGGCTAAAGGATGGTAACTAATTTTAGAAAATTAAACAAAGCAACTAGGAAATATCATTACCCCTTGCCTTTTATTGATCAAATGCTAGAAAGACTATCAAAGAACACACACTTTTGTTTCCTTGATGGATATTCTGGTCTTTCTCAAATACCGGTCTCACAACATGATCAAGATAAAACCACCTTTACTTGTCCTTACTTATGCTTATAGACGTATGCCTTTTGCTTTATGAAATGCACCTACTACCTTTCAAAGATGTATGACTGCTATATTCTTTGATTTTTGTGAAAAGATTGTTAAGGTTTTCATGGATGATTTTTCCATCTAGGGAACTTCTTTTGATGATTGCTTAAGCAACCTTGATTGAGTTTTGCAGAGATGCGAGCAAACTAATCTTGTCTTGAATTGTGAGAAGTGTCACTTTATGGTTAATGAAGGTATTATCTTGGGACATAAAATTTTTGAACGAGGTATTGAGGTGGATAAAGCTAAAGTTGATGCAATTGAGAAAATGCCATGTCCTAGAGATATCAAAGGTATTCGTAGTTTCCTCGGTCATGCTGGTTTCCATAGGAGGTTTATTAAAGCTTCTCTAAAATTTCCAGGCCTCTTACAAATCTTTTACAAAAGGATGTTCCATTTGTTTTTTATGATGACTGTGTAGAAGCCTTTGAACACTTAAGAAAGCCTTAATTTCTGCAAATGTTGTTAAACCACCTGATTGGAACTTGCATTTTGAAATTATGTGTGATGCTAATGATTATGCTGTTGGTGCTATTCTAGGACAAAGAGTTGATAAGAAACTAAATGTTATTCATTATGATAGTAAAACTCTAGACAGTGCCCAACACAATTATGATAATACTGAAAAAGAATTCTTAGTAGTTGTGTTTGCTTGTGATAAATTCAGATCTTACATTGTTGATTCTAAAGTTATTGTTCACGTCGATCATGCTGCTATAAAACATCTTATGGAAAAGAAGGATGCTAAACCTAGACTCATTAGGTGGGTTATCTTGCTACAAGCATTTGACTTACATATAACTGATAGAAAGGAAGTTGAGAACCCTGTGGCTGATAACTTGTCTAGGCTAGAAAATATTCTTGATGACCCACAACCTATAAATGATAGTTTTCCTGATGAACAATTAGCTGCAATAAATGTTTCTCATAACACTCCTTGGTATGCTGACTATGCTAATTATATTGTTGCTAACTATATACCACCTAGCTTCACATACCAACAAAAGAAAAAAAATTCTTCTATGATTTAAGACATTACTTTTGGGATGACCACATCTCTATAAAGGAGTAGATGGTATTATTAGACGTTGTGTAACTAAGCATGAACAGGGACAAATCCTACGAAAATGACACTCCGAAGCTTATGGAGGGCATCATGCGGGAGACGGAACTACTCACAAGGTATTGCAATCTGGTTTTTATTCGCCTACTCTCTTCAAAGATGCCCGTAAGTTTGTTTTATTTTGTGATGGATGTCAAAGAATTGGTAATATTGTTAAGCGTCAGGAAATGCCTATGAAATATTCTCTTGCTGTTGAACCATTTGATGTTTGGGGTTCTGATTACATGGGACCTTTTCCTTACTCTAATGGTTATACACATATTTTGTTGGTGTTGATTATGTTACTAAGTGGGTAGAAGCTATTCCAACCAGTAGTGTTGTTCACAACACCTCTATTAAAATGCTTAAGGAGGTCATTTTCCCAAGGTTTGGAGTCCCTAGATATTTAATGACTGGTGGTTCACATTTTATTCATGGTGCTTTCCATAAAATGCTTGCTAAATATGATGTCAACCATAGAATTGCATCACCATATCATCCTCAGTCTAGTGGTCAAGTTGAACTTAGCAATAGAGAAATAAAGTTAATATTACAAAAAACTGTCAGTAGGTTCATAAAGAATTCGTATAAGGAATTAGATCATCCACTTTGGGATTATAGAACAGCATATAAAAATCCTATGCGTATGTCTCCTTATAAAATGGTTTATGGAAAAGCTTGTCATTTGCCTCTTGAGTTAGAACATAAAGCATATTGGGTAATTAAAGAACTCAACTATGATTTCAAACTTGCCGGTGAAAAGAGTTATTTGATATTAGCTCACTAGATGAATGGAGAACCCAAGCTTATGAAAATGCTAAGTTATTTAAAGAAAAAGTTAAAAGATGGCATGATAAGAGAATCCAAAAGCGTGAGTTTAAAGTTGGGGAATATGTTCTTTTGTACAACTCTCATTTCTGATTCTTTGTAGGCAAACTTCTCGCCAAATTGGAAGGACCGTACACTGGTACAGCGAGGAGTTATACAAATGGTTTTTAACCCCTTTCCGCGACAGTGTTCGGAACCGCCACCTTGTGAGTGACTGCGATAGGGGGGGTCCTTCCCACATGACCCAGAAACCGTCAGGATATGCCCTCCCGGCACACATGCTCGGCAAAATGAGGTCGTGTGCGACCGGCGAGCGAGCAAATACGGTTATATGTACAGTAGTGCTAAAAAAATACAATTATACAGGTGAAATCGTTTTCGGTCGTCAGTACATCCGACACAGTTTGTCCCTGCTAAACGTTTCCGTTCATATATACAACCCACACAGTCGCTGCAAGGAAAACATATCCGTTCGTAGGTACATCACACACAATTTTCCCTGTTTAATCGTTTGTGATAGCGTTCCCATCACACACAATATTAACAATTTTATCGTTTGTGTTATTGAATGCATCACACACGATGCATAGAAGAAACTATGTGGCAAAGGCTGTCCATCACACACCGTTTTTATGCGGTAAACGTTTGCGCAAGGTGGCCTAACACAAACAATTTTTAAGAGAATGTCGTGTGTGATTGTTCATCGATCCAACACAGTTTATTCCTAGAAACTGTGTGTGTTGCCTTAGGTCATCGCCCACGGTATTTTCTCAATAACCGTTTGCAATAGCAAAAACCAGTTAGTAGGCTAATTGCCCTATTATTAATAATCCATTTATTGATCTAATTGACATTCATATTAAACACATAATATATTTCATTCCCATATTAAGGAAGCAAGATTTCATAATTGAAATACATCAGAGTACAACATGATATAGCTTCAGCACTCAGCTACCCCATTACACAACTGCACCAGCACCAAGTTTCACATGCAACATCTAGAACCTTTCGAAATTAGCATCATAGACAGTACATAGACAGATGCATCTCATCGGGAAAACTGCTGAAGTGGAAGGCGAATATTGAGCCTTCATTGATGTTGAAGGACTTTGCAACTCCAGGCCAGTGCCTGTGGATGATTGACCATCCATCCTTCGTCCTCTTCAGAAACACTTCAATATTGAACCATGGGTGTTGTATGAAAACCTTCCTTGCCTCCTGACCATATAGGTGGTTTGAGAGGTAATCATCAGTGAACGGCTTTGGAAAGGCCTGAAAACAAGGATGTGCATAAATATCTTCTCTTTATTGGAAACGAGGCAAAGGAACAAAAAAGGCAAGGCATAATAGTTAGTACCATCTTGCAGTGAACTGATGTCTTCTCCATTGTGCAGACAAAGATCTTGTTGTTTTTGTCGCTAATTTCTTTATCCTAACAATCTTTCTGAGTTCCTTGACTTGATTAATATTCATGGACAACTCATTTACCCATATGCAAAAAGGGTAGAATAGTGGGTCAAAACCTCTGACAAGAGGACCTACATGTGCAAGACCAAATTGTTAAAAACCTAAATATTAGAATGGTTACTGCAATTGCACAATAATGTGCTATTAGACAACAGACCATGCATGTGCTAACCTCGATTGTAAACCAAAGTGGTTCCCATTGTTTCGCTGCAACACATATAAGGTAGTTAGTCATCAGGTTAAGTAAGGGTTCGCATGCTACCAGTAAAATATGTTAATGAAAATAAGCACATTGTAGATTCATCAGATTAATTCCAGCCACATGTAAAACCCATTTATCAAGCATGATTAAGAACTAGGAATTATAGCACTTGTATATGTTTCTCATGTATTAAGTGCAGCCAAATTCGATTTATTCCTCACATGCACAACAATACAAAATTCCACCCACGACAATTGGACATCGCATTGCAGAATTAAACCAAGCAGTTAACTAAACACCACAACAAATGAACCAAACATTAATTGAGCACCACATTGCACAATATAACATACTCCTAATAGAAGATCAGACAGTTAACTGAACCAAGCATGCTAACAAATTGGAAATATAGCAATTGTATTTGTTTCTCATGTATTTAGTACAGCCAAATTTGATTTACTTGTCACATGGTATACAATAACAGAATGCACCCACTACTATTGAACATCGCATTGCAGAATTGAACCAAACATTTAACTAAACACCACAACACAAATGAACCAAACGTTAACTGAGCACCACATTGCACAATGTATAACCAAACCAAGCATGCATGACAACTTGGAAATATAGCAATTGTATTTGTTTCTCATTTATTTTGTAAAGACAAATTCGATTTATTTCTCACATGGAAGACAATACAAAATTGCAGCCTGAAGAATTGAACATCACGTTTGCAAAATTGAACCAAACAGTTACCTGAAGATGACAACTAATTAACCAAATAGTTAATAAGTGAGCACCACACTGCACGACATATAGAACATATACACATGAGCAACAGATTGCATGGTAAAATTAGATAGCACAATTCACTAGAATTTGTTAAGGAAAGGCAGGAGCAGCACACGCAATGGGTAAACCGAGCATGCTTAACCGGCATAGCTAGCAAATGGCAAGGTGCTCCTCCAAGATCTGGGGGTCGGCATGAATGGCAGTCATCGCGTCCTCATCCGCGCGTGCGGCCACGATTTGCTTCTCCGCTGCCAAATGCTCCTTGAGCTCCTGGCTATACTTCATGCACCATGGCTTAGGGTGGCGCTTATTTCGTGGAGGGGCCGGTGATTTGGGTGGAAGGTGTTGCGCCGGCTGTCGGGGCATGTGGGATGTGGAAGGAGGAGGAGGATGGTGGTCTGGTGTAGATTACCTACCTAGATAGACGAGGCTGAGTAGCGTGAAGGAGGGTCGCCGGTGAGGGGGCGGTGCTGCAAGCAAGGAGTGAAGGTTTCAACTTGGAAAGGAAGGCGGAAACTGGGGAAATGTGGCTTTTGGTAAGGGGGAGGGGCGGGGAGGTAGATGTTTCCACGCAAGTCGAAAATTTTGAATCGGTTCCGCGAAAAAACTGGCGCGCAAAGTGTCATCAGACACGGTCCCTTATTCAGAACTGTGTACGATATGTGAACATCACAAATGATTTAGATAGCTTAACTCGTGTGTGATGACTTTGAACATCATAAATTTTGGTTCCAATTTCCCTAGTTACAATGCTCATCCACGTCATTGCATAATTTGGGTACACAAAGGAGCCTACAACACACCCACACTTCTTGATCGAGCAAGTTCAGCAATTAAATAGAGCTAGCTGGGCTAAACATTACTCTATCAAATTAAAGACCGGCGCCCTTAATTAAAAAAACAAAGAGTACTACTACGACTGGTGCTCGTGGATCTCTTCCGCCTCCTCCATGTCCAGCTCGCGCCCAATGGTCTCCTGGGAAGGAGCTCCATGGCATCCATCACACCATATTCGTCAAGCATCTCACCATCCGCGTCTGCCATCTCTTTGGAAAAGGCTGGCATGAGGTGGGCGTGGGCGGCTGCGATCTGGGCTTGGACGGGCTCCGTCATCCCAAGGTATGAGGCAGAGGAACGGACGGCTGCTCGAACGCTCTCGGCAATTTCCAACTCTTCGCTCGTGGGTTGCCGACAGTTAGTAGAGAAGCTTCGTTCGATTTGTGTGGTGATCGCCACGAGCTGGGCGTGGGCGGCCTTAACATGGTTGTGGGAGGCCCCGTCAGGGCAAAGGCCGCCGCTATGGAACGGACTGCTGTTGTGCCACTCTCGCCAGCTGCTATCCCCGAGGCAGATGTTGCTGCTGCCACCTGAGAAGCAACAACGGCCGTTTGGGCTACCTTGGCCGCCTGGTCGCAGATTGCGGCGGCGCTCATGCACCTTGTTATCACGTGCATGGCGGCTGCGGCTGCGCTCTTGCCGAAGTGGGCCGCCGAAGTTGCCCTCACAACGCAGGTCCACGTCCCCATCTTTCACCGGCGACGATTGAATAGTGAAATGATATTTGGGGAGCAAGCTAGTGTGCTTGACACGCCGGCTGTGGATTGTAGCTGACGGACCTTCTCGCGTAAGCCATAGGCGTACTATACACCGACGGTGCTCCAGGATATTTTTGTACTGCATCTCACACGGTTGGTGATGATAAACTATGCGGGATCTACTTGATTTTTCATTTTGATTTGAATTACATAATGGGGTCATAGTGGGAATGGACGGTATTTAAATTGCAAAACCTTTTATCTGCAGTGAACATGCAACTATATGTGTGTCGTAAAAAATGGAATTATTCAGGGTTCATTTGGAATTTTTATACATTAAATTCGTTTTCTAGCCATTTCAGGTGCACGATTCAAAATTGAAGCACATGCTCCAGTCCATAAAAATGGGTTAAAAAGTCAAATGTTTGTCCTTGATTGCAAGCTTAGGTCACATGCAAGAAATGAGAATGAAGGTCAAACACCTTGACACTGTCGCTCTGCTGCTAACATTGAGATACATGCTTTTAACATTCTAGTAAATTGAAAACTCGTCTGAAATTCATGAAACATGACATGATATCATGGAACGGCAACGACATGCCATGGTAAAAATATTGTGCCATTTGGGGCAGTTGTGGGTATAAGCTTCTCGCAAGCCAGAGCTTCTCTCACAACAAGCCTGATGGTTTCAGTAGGTACGTGCCACCTTGGGGGACGAAACAATATATGTTGCCTCTTCTTACTTTCAAAATTTATCTCGTGTCAACATATAACAACACAAGTGGTGTGTCAATTTTTGGGATTTTTCGGGGTTTGCTTGGACATTTTTATACATTAACCGATTTTTCTATGCATTCATGTGCATAATTCAAATTTGAACTATGGGCACATGCTCTAATGCATATAAATTAGTTGAAAATTCAAATCTATGTCCTTGGTTGTATGCTTAGGTCTCATGCAAGAAATTTGAATGAATGTCAAACACCCTGCCACCGTCACTCGGCCGCAAACATTGAGATACCTAGTTTTTAAATTCTAGTAAATCCGAAACTCATCTGAAATTCATGAAACTTGGCATGCTATCATGGAGCGGCGTCAACATGTTGTGGTAAATTTTTTGTCCCATTTGGGGTAGGTTTGGGGATATGCTTCTCGCAAACCAGAGGTTCTCACAACAAGCTTGATGGTTTTGGTAGGGAACGTCCAAACTTTGGGGACAAAACGATATCCATTGCCTCTTATTGCTTTCAAAAAAATTCTCATGTCACATAGAACAACAGGAGTGTTGTGTCAAGTTTTGGGATTTTTTGGGGATCGTTTTGACATTTTTATGCATTAATTGAGTTTTCAATGCATTTTTGAGCATAATTCAAATTTGAACTACATGCACATGCTCTAATGCATATAAATTGGTTGAAAATTCAAATATGTGTCCTTGGTTGCATGCTTAGGTACCATGCAAGAAATGGTAATGAATGTCAAAAACCCTGCCACCGTCACTCAGCCACAAACATTGAGATTCCTGGTTTTTAAATTCTAGTAAATCCAAAACTCATCTGACATTCATGAAACTTGGCATGCTATCATGGAGCGGCATCAACATGTTGTGGTAATTTTTTTGTCCCATTTGGGGCAGGTTTGCGGATATGCTTCTCACAAACCAAAGGTTCTCACAATAAGCCTGATGGTTTCAGTAGGGAACGTCCCACCTTTGGAGACGAAACTATATCAGCTGCATAGAACAACAGTAGGAGCTCGTGAACAAACCATTAGTCGACCATGTCCCACCCTCCACCTCCGCACTCTCCACCACCTCCAGCGATCTCCTCCACTAGCCACCAAATTCTAGTTTCTCTCAAATAGATCTCTCCGGCGTTCTGTGATCTACACCCCCATACCCATCTTTCATGGGTTCCAATGATGGATCTACCCTTGGCTTGGACTTCTCCAAGGGTTTGGTTTTTGCAGATAAGGTTTTTCAATCTACTGGCTTCTCGGTGCACCCCATGGATGACACGGGTTTCTTTACCATGGTGGTCTCTTTTGGTCATCATGATTTTCGTCTTGATGAAGATTCAGTGGCGGCGGCGCTTGAGGCGGCCATTGGTGGTTCGGCCATTGAGTTCATGGATTTCTTGATTAAGGATAAGGTTTTTGGCTTTCATGTGTCTTGCAAGGAAGTGGCTATCATCATTCTCAATCTTTGATCATTTCCATGTGATCATCAAATGTTATTTTCATCTTTCGGGGAATGGTGGCCCGAATTGGGGCCGTGAGTTCAAGATTTAGAACTTGGAATGTGATGCTAAATGGATCATCGGTAGCCCATCCAAAAGACATGCTACCCTTGGTATGTTGGCTATGCACTCCAAGCCATCAAAGTCCTCGGTAAGATCTTCTCATTCTACTAGCAAGAAGCTTTCTTATTCAATCTTTCAGAACTATCCGGCTTGTCATGGTTATCGTTATCCGGCAACCCAGAACTACATTCAAACTGCTGAAGATGCGGGTTATGCACTTCCAGCACATGAGAGGGTGGTCATTCATCCCTTGCCGCTGGCTGAACTCCGGTGGACGTCGATGAGGCCATTGATATCTTTTGGTATGGTGCAGGATCTGCTTGCTCTGGCTGACCGTACGCCATTTTTCTCGGGCGGGAATATCGGTTCGTTGAATGTGGACGTATAGGCCCATGTTGGGCCTTCAGTTGCACATGCCACAGTCCAGGCTGAGCCGGTGAACTCTATTGGGCCTTCTGATTCGCCCTCCTCTCAGCAAGCCAACGAAGATTTTGATAATTTGGTATCGGATATGGTTGAGGAAATTCTTACATGTCAAAAGTGCTTAAGGAAGGGCCATTTTGCAGCAGCATGCACGTCCAAGCTTTGGTGTAATTATTGCATGCGGGTGGGGCATGTTAGAAAAGATTGTAACATGTGATATTGGGTTTCGTTTGGCAACCAAAACCCAGTAATGTTGCAACTTCCCAGGATTGCTCAGCTCCTACCAAGAATATCTCTCTGACACCCCTTTTACCAAACATGGACCTCCCTTGCAGTTCCAAATTTACTCCATCGTCCAGTTCCATCAGCCCCGATCTCAAGACACCATCGACTGCGTCGCCCGAAACGCCACCACCGCCGGAGTACTCGCCGTCTGCGGTGAGCCCTGGGTGCTCTGCTCCGATGGCCAACTTCCACGTTGATCCTATGTTGTATGTGCCGGAGGGCCATCACATTGTGGATGGAGGAATAGCTCGAGTGCCTCAGAACTTTGTGACGCCCCATACCACAATTGGGCGCCACCACGAGGAGTTCATGCTTGCCAAGGTAATGCCTATCCCTCCACCTGATCAGATCGGTGCTACTAGGGAAGTAGTGGTTCATTGGCTTCAAGCTCATGGGGTTTTTGTGAGGTCTGCTCAGCCTTGGATTCGGTCTATTGGTCTTTTTGAGCTTAGAGATGCAGCAGTCAAATTTTTGCTTCTGCAGTTGTGATGCGGAGCATCCCACGATCATCCCCATGGACGTGCCTACATCTCCCACGACACCACTTGGACCTATGACAAGAGCTAGAGCAAATGCTATCGAAGATAAGGTGAACTCGCTCCTCTCCGAACTCCCACTCCCTACTTATGAGACATGGTTACTACCTCATGCAGAGACTCCATGTGTGATCAGGTGTTTGGAGGAGAGTCATGGATCAGCTACACCAATTGGACAAGTCGGCGAGGACACCAAGTTCAACGGACAAGAAGAAGGCCCGCTCGAAACTCCCAGTCATCGGACGATCGACGCCGACCAAACGTCCGACGCCTGGAGGCTCCTAACGACCAGCCAAGCCCCAGCCTTTGCACGCTACAGTGGCCGGACGACCGACGCCGACCGGATGTCCGACACCTCCCAGCGCCCGGACGACCGATCCTCTCCGAACGATCGGCACAACCACTCCCAAGCCAAAACAACGGAAGAACGGAGACTTCCGAATGACCGGATGACCAGATGACCGACCCCAAACGGACGACCAACAATTGTTGTCCATAACCGAAACATCGGATGCCTGGCCGGCACAGGACGTCCGGACCCTCGTGAGCCTTCGGACGACCGGTGACCGTCGGACGTCCGACGCCTGTGCGTCCGCCCGAGTGTTGGGCCGAAGCCACTTACCCTTTCATCCAGTTAGACTATAAATAGACCTTTCCCACCTCCTACCTAGGGTTAGCGTTGATTTAGCCCATTTGTGAGATAGAGCTTCGCTCATCCATCCAGATCTACTCCTTCGCGAGGGACCGACACCTCTTCGGAGAGGATCCACTTGGATTCAAGACCTCCTTCCGGAGAAGATCATCTTCAAGACCTCCTCACAGAGAAGAACCAGTTACCCTATGTATCGGCCCTTGTTGGATTTGGATCTAGTACCCTTTTGTGTTTCGGTGATCTAGCACATGTGTGGCTTTATTCTTGTTGGATGAGTGTTCTCTCGTGTTGTTCCCTCGTTCCCCTCCTCGTGTTCTTCGTGTTCTTGGTAGGATTCCCCTCCAAACGTGAAAGATCGGCCTCTAGGGATCTACCCTTCATCATCTTGGTATCATGAGCCATGTTGATCACGTTTTTGGAGCCCCTACCTTTTGTTTTCTAGCTTCATTTTGTTGTTTTCGTGCTAAATTCGAAAATCCCCACCAAAAATAGCCCCAATTTTTTTTATGAATTGTTGGTGTGATGAAGTTTTGTTGGATTTGATCCATGGATTTGATTTGCCATGTGTGGATCTAGGTTTTCCCCATTCTCTCCACCATTTTCATTCACAAAATCGCTCGGATTTGACCTCTCCACCATCATCCACCACGAAAACGAGTTTTTCATCCCGTGCCCGAAATCGCCCAGGCACCGGACGTCCGAACAACATCGGACGTCCGACGACTTCCGGTCGTCCGACCATCATCGGTTGTCCAACCATTCCTGACGAAAATAAATATTTTCAGTTTGGTTTTCCCCCGTTCATCCACCGCTTTCCGCATACACACTTGCGTACCACCACCGCTTTCCACAACCACCTTCGCTTACCCATTTTGCCCTCCAACAAGTTTTGACACAATTTGGTCTTTGAGAATTTGAGTTGTGGTTCCCGTGTCCTATTGTGTTTCGGCTACATAGGTACGGTTCGACATCAACATCACCATTGCTCATCTTCGCAAAGGACTCATCATCGCCAACGACGGTAACCTCGATGACATCTTTGTCATTTCCTTGTCATTGCATTGATAACCACCATAGCCTTACTTTTGCGTTTCTTACCCATCGAGACTAGCCGTTGAGTATTGCCGGCAACGTGACTTGTGCACATTAGGGATCATACTCCATAGCATACGTACCATATCATATTGGTGCATATCTTGGTATCTGATAACCCACAAGTTTAGGGGATCGCAACACCTTTCGAGGGTAGAGTATTCAACCCAAATTTATTGATTCGACACAAGGGGAGCCAAAGAATATTCTTAAGTATTAGCAGTTGAGTTGTCAATTCAACCACACCTTGATAACTTAGTATCTCCAGCAAAGTATTTAGTAGCAAAGTAGTATGATATTAATGGTAACAGTGGCAAAAGTAAAGATAATAGTTTTGTAGTAGTTGTAACAGTAGCAACGGAAAAGTAAATAAGCGAAGCACAATATGTGAAAAGCTCGTAGGCATTGGATCAGTGATGGATAATTATGTCGGATGTGATTCCTCATGTAATAGCTATAACATAGGGTGACAAGGAACTAGCTCCAGTTCATCAATGTAATGTAGGCATGTATTCCGAATATAGTCATACGTGCTTATGGAAAAGAACTTGCATGACATATTTTGTCCTACCCTCCCGTGGCAGCGGGGTCCTAGTGGAAACTAAGGGATATTAAGGCCTCCTTTTAATAGAGAACCGGAACAAAGCATTAGCACACAGTGAATACTTGAACTCATCAAACTATGGTCATCACCGAGAAGTATCCCGATTATTGTCACTTCGGGGTTGTCGGATCATAACACATAATAGGTGGCTATAGACTTGCAAGATAGGATCAAGAACCCACATATATTCATGAAAACATAATAGGTTCAGATATGAAATCATGGCACTCGGGCCCTAGTGACAAGCATTAAGCATAGAAAAGTCATAGCAACATAAATCTCAGAACATAGTGGATACTAGGGATCAAACCCTAACAAAACTAACTTGATTACATGGTAAATCTCATCCAACCCATCACCGTCCAGCAAGCCTACGATGGAATTACTCACGCATGGTAGTGAGCATCATGAAATTGGTGATGGAGGATGGTTGATGATGACGATGGTGATGAATCCCCCTCTTTGGAGCCCCGAACGGACTCCAGATCAGCCCTCTCGAGAGAGATTAGGGCTTGGCGGTGGCTCCGTATCGTAAAACACGATGAAACTTTCTCTCTGATTTTTTTCTCTGCGAAATGGAATATATGGAGTTGGAGTTGAGGTCGGTGGAGCGTCAGGGGGCCCACGAGACAAGGGGGCGCGCCCAGGGGGGAGGGCGCGCCCTCCACCCTCGTGGACAGGGTGTTTGCCCCTGGCCTTGATTCTTTCGCCAATATTTTTTATATTTTCCAAAACTTATCTCCGTGGATTTTCACGTCATTCTGACAACTTTTGTTTTCTGCACAATAAACAACACCATGGCAGTTCTGCTGAAAACAGCATCAGTCTGGGTTAGTTTCATTCAAATCATGCAAGTTAGAGTCCAACACAAGGGCAAAAGTGTTTGGAAAAGTAGATACGTTGGAGACGTATCAACTCCCCCAAGCTTAAACCTTTGCTTGTCCTCAAGCAATTCAGTTGATAAACTGAAAGTGATAAGGAAGACTTTTACAAACTCTATTTGCTCTTGTTGTTGTAAATATGTAAAGCCAGTGTTCAAGTTTTCAGCAAATATTCTGAACTAACCATATTCACAATAACACTTAGGTCTCACAATTACTCATATCAATGGCATAATCAGCTAAGAGCAATAATAATAAAACTCGGATGACAACACTTTCTCAAAACAATCATAATATGATATAACAAAATGGTATCTCACTAGCCCTTTCTGAGACCGCAAAACATAAATGCAGAGCACCTTTAAAGATCAAGGACTCACTAAACATTGTAATTCATTGTAAAAGAGATTGAGTCAAGTCATACCCAATATAAACCAATAGTAATGAATGCAAATGACAGTGTGCTCTCCAGCAGGTGCTTTTTAATAAGAAGGTGATGACTCAACATTAAAGTAAATAGATAGGCCCTTCGTAGAGGGAAGCAGGGATTCATAGAGGTGCCAGAGCTCGATTTTAAAATAGAGATGAATAACATTTTGAGCGGTATACTTTCACTGTCAACACAACAACTATGAGATGGCGATATCTTCCATACTACATGCATTATAGGCAGTTCCCAAACTGAATGGTAAACGTTTACACTCCCCCACCACCAACAAGCATCAATCCATGGCTTGCTCGAAACAACAAGTGCCTCCAACTAACAACAGCCCTGGGGGAGTTTTGTTTAATTAATTTGATTTGTTTTGATCTTTTTGGATCATGGGACTGGGCATCCCGGATACCGGCCCTTTCTCGTGAATGAGGAGCGGAGTCCACTCCTCTTGAGAATAGCCCACCTAGCATGGAATATACGGACAGCCCTAGTAGAAACATGAGCTGCTCGAGCATACAAAACAGAATTTCATTTGAAGGTTTGGAGTTTGGCACATACAAATTTACTTGGAACGGCAGGTAGATACCGCATATAGGAAGGTATGATGGACTCATATGGAATAACTTTGGGGTTTATGGAGTTTGGATGCACAAGCAGTATTCCCTCTTAGTACAGGTGAAGGCTAGCAAAAGACTGGGAAGCGACCAACTGAGAGAGCGACAACAGTCATGAGCATGCATTAAAATTAATTCACACCGAGTACAAGCATGAGTAGGATATAATCTACCATGAACATAAATATCATGAAGGCTATGTTGATTTGTTTCAAGTACATGCGTGAACATGTGCCAAGTCGAGTCGGTCGATTCATTTAAAGGAGGATACCATCCCATCATACCACATCACAATCATTTTAATAGCATGTTGGCATGCAAGGTAAACCATTATAACTCATAGCTAATCAAGCATGGCACAAATAACTATAATCTCTAAAGACCATTGCAAATATGTTTACTTCATAATAAGCTGAATCAGGAATGATGAACTCATCATATTTACAAAAACAAAAGAGGTCGAGTTCATACCATCTTTTCTCATCTCAATCAGTCCATCATATATAGTCATTATTGCTTTTCACTTGCACGACCGAACGATGTGTATAATAATAATATGCACGTGCATTGGACTAAGCTGGAATCTGCAAGCATTCAACTCAAGAGAGAAATAAAGCAATATGGGCTCTAAGTTAAATAAACAATCATGCATATGTGAGCCACTAAACGTTTTCAATATGGTCTTCTGCTCTCGACCCCCAAAGGAAAGAAAAGAAAAGAAAACTATTTAGACGGGAAAGCTCCCAACAAGTAAGAAGAAGAATGAGAAATCTTTTTCTGTTTTTATTTTAATTTCTACTACAAGCATGGGAATTAAACTAACTAATTTTTTGGTTTTTCTTAAGGTTTATCAAACACACAAGAAGAAAGCGAGAAAAAGGAAATTAAACAAGCATGGATAATACAATGAAAGAGTATGAGCACCGACAACTAGAATAGTGTGTGAACATGAATGTAAAGTCGATGAGAAATATGTACTCCCCCAAGCTTAGGCTTTTGGCCTAAGTTGGTTTACTGCCAAGGACCGCGGCTACTCTCCCCGGTGTACTGAGGGGTGTAATCAAGATACCACTGGCTGACCATCTCCTTCGGATCCCACTTGTAATATGATGCACGATAAGGGTCCTGTTTAGGATATAACTACTGAGTGTAAACCGCCCAGGAGGGGCCGGTTCACGCTCAACTATACTGAAGCCCATGAAGACAAGAAGATGGCGCTTTACTGATAAAGCTTAGAGGCCCGAAGCTTAGAGGCGGATTAGGGCCCATAATGGTAAACCGTCATAGTTGTATAACTTGTGTTGTAAGAAAGGGAAAGGGAGAGACCGAGCCGAACACTTGCATGAATCGGCCTCGGACTCTGTAAACCAGCCGAGCGTCAACCTGTGTATATAAAGGGACGACCCGGCGGCGGTTCAGGGACAACAGATAACATCTCGAGACCCAGGCAAAGCGTATTTGCTCCCTGGTCAACGAAACTCCAATAATTCCATCACAACTGGACGTAGGCTTTTACCTTCATCGAAGGGGCCGAACTAGTATAAACTCTCGTGTCCCTTGTCGGTTTAACCCCTTCAGGCTAACCTTGTTGCGATGGCTCCACAACGAAGTCCTTCCGCTAGGACATCTGACGTGATATTTCCACGACAGTTGGCGCCCACCATGGGGCTATCGCACGATGGTTTCGAGTTCTTGAAGGGAAAATTTGAAGGACTCAAGTGGTACGTAGTCGGCCGGATGACCAGGAGTCGTCGTGGCAAGCTCTACATCGACGACACAGGATGGGGCCCCGAGGCCGGCTCAGTTGAGTACGGGTACCGGGTCCCCTTTGGTGGAATTCACGTTTTCATTTGCAAGATCGGCGAACCGGGCCCTGAGCCGGACATCTCCACCGACCTCGTTGAGACGGCTCAGCGTGCAAGTCCTACCCGGGTTCAGCCTGTCGTAAAGCATGCGTTCGTAGGGTTCATCCATGGAGCGGAATCTGAACCGGTGTCAGATTGTGAGGCAGCCGTCTACTCAGATGGTGAATCATCCACTGGTAACACCGAGTCGCTATACCAGCTACACGATGTCCGGTTTGAGGGATACTTCGATGGCGACAGTATTCCGGGTCCCCTTGAACATCCAAACCGGGTTGCAATCTTCATGGCCGGTACACAGCCCACCGTGCAATCTTCATCTACAGCAGCAATGGTCTCCGGAACGGCAGCCGCGGCAGGAGGCCTGGCGCGCCGACTGACTCAAGTTCTAGCCGGTTTACTGGACGCCTGGACGACATTGTTGACCACAGTGGTGACTCCGGAGACTCAAGATCAGCATAATGCGGATGTTGCAAAGCTAATTGATCAGATAGTTCAGGCCCAAGCGGACTTGGCGGCTGAGGAGGCTAGGATGGATGAAGAATGGGCCGCTTTAGATGCCCAGTCACAACAAATCTAGGCACAGAATTACCGGCTTATGTTGGATCAAAACGCATCAAACGACGTCATGAGAAGGAAGTACCGATCTCGGCTACCGCAATTTTACGAAGGTCTGAATCTCTTCAGTACACCAGGAGTAGGGCCTAGCAATCCGGCAGGAGTAAACCGGACTGAGGCACCTGGGGCAGCACCGGATCAGCCACGGGCGATGGACCCACCTCGACGGACGGACAACCCGCCACCGTATGTAGGAACACCGCCGGGTCACATTTCCAGCCCCTTGGATAATATGATTGCGGCAGCATCACGTTTGGCGGCTATTCCAATGGAGGGCAATTCATTAGCAGCGATTGAGACTCGACGAGCCAGGGATCTTCTTCAAACCGCCGTTGTTCAGCAACAGGCTTATTCCTACAGCCAAGACAGAATACATTCAACCCCTCGTCCGAGCAAGAGTTATAGCAAGCACATGGACGAACCGGCCGTATCAAGTAGTGCGCGGCGTCATGATGCCCCTCGAGGGCCTAATCCGGCGAACGGCGGTTTGAATGCTCAGGATGTGGTGGATAATGGCAGAGCGTGAAGGCAGGCCGCATTAGCAGCACAACACGCGGGTCGTCATCAACCCGCCCCGGTCCAGCCAGCAGCGTCAGTAGAGCGAGGGTCAGGACTTGCCTTCAGTTCTTGGGGAGTGCTGTGTCTCATCCCAGCGCTCCGTAATGTGCGGTTGCCCAAGGATTTCAAAGGGCCACACAAGGTGCCTAATTATACCGCTGATCAGCCCCCCGAGGTGTGGGTTGAGAGTTATGAGATGGCAATGGGGATGCTAGATGTGGATGAAGAGGCGTGTGCCAAGTACTTCACCATGATGTTAGAAGGAACGGCTCGCACCTGTTTGAAGAGCCTGCCTGCTAACTCGATCAATTCATGGGATGAGTTGAAGGCCAAGTTCATAGCAAACTTCAAAGATACATGCAAGCAGCCCATGTCCATTGTAGATCTGGCGGCCTGTGTCCAAGGAGAGAATGAATCAACAACCCATTGGGTGCGCTGGGTTTCAGAAATTTTGCATTCATCCGACCGCATCAGTCTGGATACTGCAATTGTGACGTTAGAGGGCAATTGCCGGTTTAAATCTCTAAAGATGAAGTTGGGACCGCTCAAGCGTCACTGCAATGATATGGGAACTCTCATGGCAGCTCTGGTTAAGTATGCTGATTCTGATAATACCAAAGACCCTGACTGTGATAAAGAGAAGCATGAGAAGGGAATGAAGAGTGTCGGTTCAAAGGGACAGCATAACCAGGCGGGCCATGGAAATAATGGTAAGCGTAAAGCGGACAATTCTGATTTTGTGGCTAACACCTGTAAGCAGGGTAATACGCAGCGTCGTAAGGGTAAACCGTCCCAGCATGGTGGAGGAATGAATCTGGAATGCCTGTTAAACCAGCCTTGCCCAAAGCATGGGACAAAAGAGGCTCCGGCTATGCATCTTTGGAAAGATTGCCACATCATGAGGGAATTCAAAAACTCTGATCTTTTCTGGTATGATCAGGGTCCATCTGGTGGTTCCGGTCCAGGATTTCATGGGCCAGGTTACGGTGGTGGCGGTTCAAACTCGGGGTTTCAGAATAATCAAGGCAATGAGAATAACCAAGGTGGTAACCATCAACAGGGTATCAGGGGAATCAGCAGCAGTCGGGTTATCAGAGCAACCCAAAGCAGTTAAACTGTGGATAGTATCATGTCTTCACTACTAGCTTGTGGAAGCGCGATCAGAAACTCCATAAAAGGGCAGTCAACTCTGTTGAACCGGCGGTGCCCCGTTATCTACACTGGTCTGAGCAGCCTATTGTCTAGAGCAGGGAGGATCATCCGCCCCGGGTTGACAATCCGGGTCACCTAGCTTTGGTGGTTGCACCACAGGTGGGAGGTTATAAGTTTACCAAGGTACTCATGGACGGAGGGAGCAGTATCAATACTTTGTACTATGAAACCTTCCGGCGTATGGGGTTGACAGATAAGAATCTTAGACTGTCAAACACCATTTTTCACGGAGTGGTGCCTGATAAATCGGCTTAACCAGTTGGTAAGATAGCACTGGAGGTGGTTTCTGGAGATGATCATGATTCAAGGTCCGAGACACTGACCTTTGAAGTAGTTAAGATCAGAAGTCCGTACCACGCCTTATTTGGACGACCGGTTTACGCTAAATTCATGGCAAGGCCATGTTATGTTTATCTACAGCTCAAGATGCCAGGTCACAAAGGGACCATTATGGTTCATGGTAGCCGTAAGATTGCTCTGGAGTGTGAAGAAGGTGATGCGGCATATGCTTAGTCGGTTTGTGCAACGGAGGAGAAGTTTTATAAGGACAATGTTGATCCGGCAGACATGACTTCTCTAAAGAAGCCCACCACAGAGCATGATCCGGCTTTGAAGTTTAATCGGCTGATGAAACCAAATTGGTTGACTTTGTTCCTGGCGATTCATCCAAACAGTTCAGCATCAGCATTAACTTGGATCCCAAATAGGAAAACACGCTCATCGAGTTCATCCGTGAGAACCGGGACATCTTTGCATGGAAACCTTCTGACATGCTAGGTGTACCAAGGGAACTCGCTGAGCACACTCTTAATATTGATCCGAAGTTCAAACCAGTCAAACAGTTTCTTCACCGCTTGAATGAGGAACGACGTAAGGCCATTGGGGAAGAGGTAGCCCGGCTACTGGCAGCAGGGTTTATCGTGGAAGTATTTCACCCAGAGTGGTTGGCTAATCCGGTGCTGGTACTTAAGAAAAACGGCACTTGGCGTATGTGTGTGGATTACACATATTTGAACAAAGCTTGCCCAGCTGATCCCTTTGCCCTCCCTCATATTGATCAAATAATTGATGCTATGACGGTTGTGGGCATTTGAGTTTTTTGGATGCTTATTCTGGTTATCATCAGATCAAGATGGCAGTTAAGGACTAGGAGAAGACAGCTTTCATTACTCCTTTTGGAGCCTTCTGCTATGTATCTATGCCTTTTGGGCTCAAGAGTGCCCAGGAAACTTATCAACTTTGTGTGCAGAATTGTCTTCATACTTAGATTGGGCGCAACGTTCATGCCTATGTGGACGATATTGTGGTCAAGTCCAGGAATGCGGAGACACTCATATCTGATTTGCAAGAAAACTTTGATAATCTGAGAGTTTATAAAATGATGTTCAATCCGGCTAAGTGTGTCTTTGGTGTACCGGCCGGCAAGCTCTTGGGTTTTCTGGTGTCTAATCGAGGAATTAAGGCTAATCCGGAGAAGGTCAAAGCTATCACATCTCTGGCTAAACCGGCATGTATCAATGATGTTCAATGCTTGGCGGGTCGTATTGCGGCTTTGAGCCGGTTTATCAGCAGGTTGGGCGAGAAGGTGATTCCTCTGTACCAGATGTTGAAGAAGACAGACAAATTTGTATGGATCAAGGCTGCTGATGCTGTTGAACCGCCAGTTCTTGCCGCTCCACTTGATAAGGAGCCACTGCTGTTATATGTGGCTGCTAATGCCCGGGCTGTCAGTGTCGATATTGTGGTAGAGCGCAAGGAGGCGGGGAAGGAATACCCGGTTCAAAGACCGGTTTATTATATCAGCGAAGTACTCATTGAGTCGAAGCAAAGGTATCCGCATTCACAGAAGCTGGTGTATGGGTTTTTTATGGAAAGCCGGAAGCTTAAACAGTACTTTCAAGGTCATCCCATCACGGTGGTCAGTTCTGCTCCTTTGGGGGATATAATCCAGAATAGGGAGGCAACTGGCCGGGTTGCTAAGGGGGCTATTGAGCTTGGACCACACGGTTTAAAGTACATGCCTCGAACAGCAATCAAGTCCTAGGCCCTTGTGGATTTCGTCAATGATTGGACAGAGTTGCAGATACCGGAGGACAAACCGGACAATACATACTGGCCTATTCACTTTGATGGGTCCAGGCAATTGGAGGGCTCGGGGGCTGGAGTTGTCCTTACTTCCCCTCGAGGTGATAAAATTCATTATGTTCTTCGCTTAATGTTCCCTTGTACTAACAATGCAGCTGAATATGAGGCCTTACTCCATGGTCTTCGAGTGGCTAAGGTGATGAACTTAAGCCGAGTACGATGCCTTGGCGATTCTGATCTGGTGGCTCAACAAGTTTCTGGTACTTGGGACTCTAAAGATCCCCTCATGGCAGCTTACAAGCGAGAAGTGGATATGGGGGCTGGTCACTTCAAAGGTTATCAGGTTGAGCACATTGATTGGCATAAAAACGAAGCAGCTGATGATTTAAGCCGGCTGGGATCTCAGCGTAAACCGGTGCCACCCAATACCTTTCTGGATGTCCTGGATAATCCGTCGGTTCAACTGACCACAGAGGAGGACCTCACTATTCCTGATCCGGAGGCACAGTTTGTGGCCGCTTTACATATCATTCCAGATTGGACGGTTCCGTACTTGGCATATATGAACCGAGTCGAGTTACTAGAAGATGAAGTTCTGGCCAGACAGATAGCCCGGCGTTCCAAGTCCATGACAATTTTCAATGGCGAATTGCATCATTGCAGTGTTTCAGGGGCGTTTCAGCGTTGTGTTTCTCCTGAAGAAGGCCGTGAGATTTTACGCGAGATCCACGAAGGAGACTGTGGTCATCACGTCGGTTAAAAATCCTTGGTGGCTAAGGCTTTTCGTCATGGTTTTTACTGGTTGATGGCTCGTGCCGATGCTGAGGACCTGGTAAAGCGATGTGATGCTTGTCAGAAGTTTGCACGCCGAGCTCATGTTCCGACTCAGGAGCTACGAATGATTCCTATCACCTGGCCATTTGCCACTTGGGGCTTGACATGGTAGGGCCTTTTAAGCGATCTAAAGATGAGAAGACCCACCTATTGGTGGCGGTTGACAAGTTCACTAAATGGGTTGAAGCGGAGCCAATAAGCAAGTGTGATGCAGCCACGGCGGTTCAGGTCATCAAAAAGGTGATCTTTCATTTCGGTTTTCCACATAGCATTATCACAGATAATGGCACGAACCTTTCTAAAGGCAAGATGGAGGACTTCTGTCAACGAGAGCACATCCGGATTGATGTAGCCTCTGTGGCTCACCCCCAATCTAATGGTCAAGCTGAGCGAGCTAATCGGGAAATTTGAAAGGTTATCAAGCCCCGGCTTATGGTTCCTTTGAAGCGGACGCCGGGTTGTTGGGTCGAGGAATTACCATCTGTTTTATGGAGCATAAATACCACCCCAAACCGGTCTACAGGTTATACGCCGTTCTTCATGGTTTACGGAGCAGAGGAGGTACTCCCCAGTGATATTCGTCATGACTCGCCTCGGGTTGCCAATTATGTTGAAGCGGACAACGAGCAAGCACGTCAAGAAGCACTGAACCTGTTAGATGAGGGACAAGGCCTTGGCTCGTTCGGCGGTTTACCAGCAAGACCTGCGGCGTTATCACAGCCGCCGGGTTAAAACAAGAACCTTTTAAGAAGGCGACTTAGTGCTCGGGCTCATCCAGGACCAGACCAATATGCACAAGTTATCCCCACCTTGGGAAGGGCCCTTTTGTGGTCAGCAAGAATCTGCACAACGGATCATACTACCTCATTGACATTCGAGAAGACTCACGCACTTCTGAGGAGGAGACCCGGTGGCCGCGGAACATAGCTCTCCTTCGGCCTTACTACACCTGAGTTATAGGCTCTTCTTATGTACATATTATGACAATGTATATATTATGATCAATATAATAAACCGGCATCCTTGCTACAAGCAGGGCCTCTGCTGTTCTTCCAATATTTCTTGGTTACAAGGGGGCTTCTGCTTCCAAAGTGATGACCCGTTTTGTCCATTAAACCGGCTATTATGCCATCATACAGCTTGGGAGCTTCACACCCAAGGGGCCAAAGAGAGATCTGTTGCTACAAAGCATGACTCAAACATAGGCACGCATTGAGCACAGCTCACAAAGTTACTTGGGGGCTCTTTGTGTAAAGTAACAAAGTGTTTGAAAGGACCCTTGTAACCGGGTATCGACCCACGGCTTGGAAGCCTGGTGTATTCACCTAAAACCCCGGGTTAACCTGCCTTCATCAAGTAAGCCACTCCTATCCAGGTAATCCTGGCACGACCCGCCGAACGTTTGACAAGTTACTCTCATTGAGACCCTAAACTTGTCAAAGTTAAAACAATGATTGGTTAGTTGGAGGCCCATCATAAAAGGCTTTGTCAAATGGTTTAACTCAGCGGCCCGGTAGCCCACGAAAAGCCTCGAATTTGGGCCTGGTAGCCCTCGAAAAGCCACGACTACGAGTTTTATTTGCTTTTGCCTTTTACAAGTTTTATCTTCATTGATCAACTTTTCCAGTAAACCAGCGTCTTTCGACCCCGCCAGACTATATGACTTCCCCTCAAATCGGTGTATCTTAACCCGGTGTGGTTTGCAGATATCATCTGTTAAGCATGTAATCAACGGTGAACCGGCATCTTTCAACCCAGCTTGGTTTTCAACTACAAGTTGTCAGACCATCCTCATTCTTAAACCGGTGTTTCATAACCCGATCTGGCTTTGACTACATGTCACCAGTATGATCACCTGGTTTTCGTCGTAACCCGGTATGACTTATAACACACCAGCACAGTATGGTGAGAGCTATCAAACGCTCAAAGTATTGGGTTTTCACCCTTACTACAATCAAGTTGGTACACCAACAACCATATATCACAGGTATGATCTATTTTAATATAAAGCTTGGCGATCTACCAAGTTTTGTTTTGGGTATTATGACCCGTCTGGCGGTAAACTGCCCAGACAAATCCTTTGTTATGCAGATATGAGAAGCATAATATTATGAAGGTATATAAGCAGCACTGCAATTATCATGGCGGATCAAACAAAGTCATATCTCAGTGCACGATGGCAGCAGATCAAAGTATTTCAACTAGCCTATTACAAGGCGCTTTGAAGCCCATAATAATGATTGTTCTTTACATAATCATAGTTTGTGAACATCAACCGGTTGCCGGATCAAGACTCATCACCAGGTTGACGTGAAGTTGATGGGTCATTTGGCGTCCGTTCATCCTCCTCCTCCCCATCCAGTGGCTGGAAGTCAACGGTGGTCCAGTCAATCTGGGTTAAAGCCTGAAAGACATCCTCTTCACTTATAAGATTGGACGGTTCAACATCAGGGGCATAAGTATGCTAACGGATTGGCGGGATAAGGTTCTACGTTTCTATCACAGAAGTGTCAACACATTGATTCTTTTCATCATAAAAAGACCGATGAACAGTCAAGTTCGCTTCTTCAGCCTGTTGGCTTGACAGCGGACGCATCTCCTTTGTCAGGGCTTTGAGGGCTTCGTTCTCAAATGCTGACCCATCTACTTGTTCATCTGGAAAGCCTTTGGCGATATCAACTGGATCCAAATCAGATATCCATGCTTTGGCCCGAGTCAGTGCCAACAAAGCGCCAGCCCTGGCAGCAGATCGCTTCATCTCTTCTATCTGCGCCGGCGTCATTGATAACTTTGCTAGAGTGTCCTTGATCAATGTTGGTGCCGGTTTGTTGTATGAGACTGTGCAGATAACCCGTTGGGCACCGGTATACAGTTGCACTATCAATTTATATGCTGCCTTCAGCTTCATCCGCATGTCAGAGCCCAGATGAGCAACACGGCCACCTATAACAGTTTAAGACTTTGATGTTAAACCGGCAATTTCACAGATGGTTATTCAAGAAATTTTGACAAGAGTATTTACCAAATATTGCAGAGGTCATGGCATTTACTTGGCGCTTCAACCCAGTTAGCTCTTCCGCCACCGGTTTAAGAGCTGACTCGGCATCTTCAGCCCGTTTCAACAATGCAGTCTTTTCGGTTTCCCAGCTAGCACGTTCGTTCTTGAACCCTTCTTTCAGTTGTTCCATGGCTGTCAAAGCGGTTTTAAGCTCATCTTTGGCCTTGGAAGTCTCTGCTTGTTGGGACTTGATATTCTCTTGAAGATCGGCAATTATGGAGTCTTTGTTGTTTATATTGGCCTGCAAAGATCAGATGATGATGATATTTTTCTCAAAGTGCCAAGCATATAACAAGTTATACACTTGGCACTTGGGGGCTAATGCGGAATGCTTTTTTCCTACTGTTTATTTAAATAGTCCCAAGGCTCAATACAAGTATGAATCTTGGCACTTGGGGGCTAATGCATTTTGATTAGCAAATACAAAGGCAAAGGAATTACCAAAATGCGGAATGGAATATTAAAGTCCCGGTTCGTCTTCAAGAGATAAACTGGCCCTTGGGGACTACTCAGTTGAAGTGTTCTTTATCTTTAAAGTTCCGGTTTGTCTTCAAGAGACAAACCGGCACTTGGGGGCTACAAGGCAGTGAATATACAGAACAAGGACTAAAGTGTTTAGAAGATTACCTCATAGCGCTCCTTCATCATATTCACCAAACCGGCCTCATAATCTCGGCTTGTGTATAGGCGGTTCAGGAATCCAGAATGAAGCTCCTCGGTAGAAAGGTTGACATAGTTGGATAAATCTGTTTTCCCTTTCCCCTTGCCCATAGCAGCAAATTCCTCCTTGGCAGTATGCTTTGATAAGGCAACCGGATTGCCTGGGGCGGTACAAGCAGTGCCGGTGATAATAACATCATCGCCACCCTTTGACGGGCTCGGCGGATTGACAATGTCTTTGGCTGGGCTTGGCGGATTAACAGCTGGGCTCGGCGGATCAACAGCTGGACTTGGAGGCGTAGCATGCAGGCTTGATGGATCAACGTGAGCAGCCGGGTCAGCTTCCGGTGGATTAGCATCAGTGGCTGGATCTTGTGGGGCAGAGTCATCCATGACAACATCGGTGTCTCTACCAACATCTTCTGGGGTCTTCTCCGGTTCAATGTCATCAGTGGTGGCACTGGTTTTTGCTTTCTTGCTCAATTGGGCTTTGGCGCTGCAATATCAAACAAAGATTAGCACGGTAAACCAAAATATGAAGAAAAAAGTTGAAGGGCAGTATACTTACCCAGGGACAGTTTTAAGGGGAGGCAGCTGAGTGGTTGATGAACCGCCAGATGAGGAATTGGAAGACACCTGATAATTCGAGTCAGACGGATTAAGTGGGTTTCGGAAGCAACCCGCCAAGGGACATGGTTTATTAAAAGAGGAAGAAACCTCTGGACGACGTTTCTAGGGTGGAGTATCTGGTAAACCGGAGAAAGTGACCTGTTAGCCACTGTGCCGGGTTGTGCGACGACCTTCATGTTGCTGTGTCTTCAAAGAAAATTGTGGATCCAAATGAACAAGAGGGTGAGAGTATTTTACTTTTTGAACTACACGGCGAAGTTTTTGAACCGGCACATGATCTGAATCA
Source organism: Triticum dicoccoides (assembly GCF_002162155.2). Taxonomy (NCBI): domain Eukaryota; kingdom Viridiplantae; phylum Streptophyta; class Magnoliopsida; order Poales; family Poaceae; genus Triticum; species Triticum dicoccoides. The sequence continues at coordinate 346,428,593 of NC_041391.1, forward strand.
GTGGAAAGGGAGATTACCTCAACATGATCAGCACGGCTGGCCTCTGCATCATCCTGGTAATAGTCATTGTTAATAAGGTGTATGAAAAATAAGCCAAGGGAATCAAGTTCTACCTCTTGATCCGACTCCTCGATATCTTCGGGCGGTTCAGCGTTGTCGGTGGTTTTCTTCTTTGCTGGTTTCTTTATAACTTTGCTTTTGGCACGAGGAGCCGTTGCCGGTTTGTCTGAAGCTTTCCTTTTCCAGAAGGAGATATTGGCCTATAAAAGTAAACAAAGGTTTATTAGAAAATGTTAAACCGGAGGTGGATCAAAAAAAGCACAAGGTTAAATTTTTTACCGCTGGCGGTTTCTTGGAGGTGTAAAAAGGGGCCAACCTAGTTTGGCTGCATGCAGCGATCGGCTCGTCTAACATCTTCTTCACAGATTCAGTGACTTTATCATCAGTCATTTCTATTTCATTAAACCATTGAGGATCCTTGGCATCACCGGTATACTCATGCATCAATCCGGAGCGGCGGCTTAAAGGTAGGATATGCCATGAAACACAGCAGCGAACAAGGTCAACACCAGTCAAACCGTTGGCTAGGAGAGCCCGGAGCTTAGGGAGTTGAGGTGCATAAACCTAACGCTCCTTGGCAGTGAGCCGTTAAGGTAGTGGATGGCCATTGCTGAGCCGGTGAGCACGGTAACCCGACAAAGGATTTTCTCCGGCAGGAGCAGTGTTTTGACAATAAAACCATGTTAGGTTCCAGTCTTTGGGATGGCTGTGATGTTTTGCGTGAGGGAAATCAACTTCTTTCCTCTTTTGGATTGACACCCCGCCAAGTTCAGTGTTGGGACCATCAGAGAACTCAGTTCGGCGGTTTAAATGAAAAAAGTCTTGGAAGAGCTCGACAGAAGGTTCTTCTTGAAGATAAACTTCACAGAATACTTGAAAATTGCATATGTTGGACACGGAATTCGGTCCAATATCCTGTGGATGGAGTTGAAAGCTAGCAAGGACATCCCGGAAAAACTTTGATCCGGGAGGGCTGAATCCCCGGTCTAGGTGCTGCATGAACACAATCACTTCTCCATCTTGAGGTTCAGGAGGGCACTCGGAGCTAGGAACTCGCTAATGAAGGACATTTTTTGAGCCTAAAGCGCCAGTTACAACATATCCATTGATTTGCGTTTCCATGATACAGGAAGGAACCCAGTTGCAAGTAGAGAATTGTTTGGTCATCTTGGAAAACAAACTGTAAAGAAAAAATGAAGGCCGGTTTACGATTGAAGGTTGATGTGCACTAATCAGTGTTAAACCGGGGAATTTGATCAAGGCATATATGTGAGTTAAACCGGCAATTACTATTCAAGTCAAGACGGCGGTTTAAGCGAGGGCTAATGGTATATGGCGGATTATCAACTACTAAAAGTTAAACCGCCCTTAAACAGAAGAGGCAGAGCTGAAATCTACTAAGTGTTTGCAGAAATAGGTTTCACAATATGGCAATATAATTTTGGATCTACCGTGATTCAATAAAGAAATTTTTCTGAGCCCTACAATGGTGCTAAAAGGAACGAAGAAGGTCCAAATGGAGTTTTTCCAGGGACAACAAGACGCTGTGGTGCGACAGACTAAAGTTATGGATCTAGCTGCAAAAGAAACTATCAGGCATAGCTAGATTCAGTAAAGAGGATAAGAGAAAGGCGGAGAAGCACTGATGGTTGCCGATGAACACAGATGAACTCGAAGCCCTACTGGAGATCTAGGGTTACGAGAAGAAGGCTTACCAGGGCCACGCAACAGCGGAGGAGTATCGCAGGAGCTCTGGTACGAACAGGGTGATGCAGCGGCCTAGTCGGTGCAGATTCAAGGACCGACAGCGGCGGCTGTGATGCCCGGGTAATTAAGCTACAGTAAACCACTGCTAAGGATGCCACGTCGCCTCGATTACAGTTGATAATCTTACGCCGGTTCAAAAACCAGTTCAAATTTCAAATTTAAAATAACATCAAACAATAAAAGTTTTCAAACATTAAAACTAAATTGTTCATCAAGTGGCAAATAATCCCTAACTAATTGAGGTGAAGAAACCACATTCTTTAGAAAGTTTAGATGCAATCGAATAATTAAAACAACAGGTAAAACAATGAAATAAATGTCTTTTGCATTTTATAAAATAATAAACTATTTATTTTGTTGCCCCTAAGTTAATGGGTCAGTAGCATAATTATTAACGCTAAATTAGTAACTACTTTTATAACTAATAAAACTAATACAAATGAGAAATTAAAAGAAAACAGGTAAGAAATAAGATAAGAAAAAGAAAGTAAAAGGAAACAAAAAAAAGAAACACAACCCTCTGGCCCAACTGGGCCTTGGCCCAGCTACGCTACCAGGCCGAACTCACCCCCACTCCCCTGTTCCTTGTCGCCGTGGGTGTGGCCGATGCCCGCCACGGCACCGGCCAGCGCTGTGGCGGCCATCCGCCGGCGCTCGCGACCTACATAACCACGGCCACCCCCAAACCCAAACATTTCCCCTCGATCCCCCTTCTCTCCTCGAGCCCGACGCCCGCCCACGCCCCGGGCGCCCGACGCCAACGCTGTTCGTCCTCGCCGAAGTCGCCTCACCGCCACCGTCGCCCGTCTCCGCCGTCGTCCCCGTCTTCCCCCTCAACGGACTCCTTCGCGCCTCGCTTGCCCCCGTTCGACTACAACGATGAGCTTGAGCCGGGAAGGACTTCTCCGAGCAGATCGAGCGCGTCTTCATCCTTCGGTCGCCGGCGTTCTTCCTCAAATCCGGCCACCCCTGCGCTACTAACCTTTCGCCGGGCCATCGTGTGCCTTCCCAGTGAGCTGCCATTCTTTTCCCCCTATTTCCCTTACGCATGCATTGCCGTAGCCGCGCCTGTTCGCCTCTGTCGCCCTGAACTGGAGCTCTGCTCCCGCTCGTGCTCACCCGCACCTCGTCGCGTCCTCTGCCTCCAGTGCACGCACGCTAGCCTGTTATCGCTCCCGCCCGCGTGCGTTGCCGCTGCTGCCCTTGTGACGCCCCCGATTCAATCGTACACTAATCATGCACGCAAATGTGTACGATCAAGATCAGGGACTCACGGGAAGATATCACAACACAACTCTACAAATAAAATAAGTCATACAAGCATCATAATACAAGCCAGGGGCCTCGAGGGCTCGAATACAAGTGCTCGATCATAGACGAGCCAGCGGAAGCAACAATATCTGAGTACAGACATAAGTTAAACAAGTTGCCATAAGATGGCTAGCACAAACTGGGATACAGATCGAAAGAGGCGCAGGCCTCCTGCCTGGGATCCTCCTAACTACTCCTGGTGGTCGTCAGCGGGCTGCACGTAGTAGTAGGCACCTCCGGTGTAGTAGGGGGTCGTCGTCGATGGTGGCGTCTGGCTCCAGGGCTCCAGCATCTGGTTGCGACAACCAGGTAGAAGGGAAAGGGGGAAAAGAGGGAGAAAAGCAACCGTGATTACTCATCCAAAGTACTCGCAAGCAAGGAGCTACACTACATATGCATGGGTATATGTGTAAGGAGGCCATATCAGTGGACTGAACTGCAGAATGCCAGAATAAGAGGGGGATAGCTAATCCTGTCGAAGACTACGCTTCTGGCAGCCTCCGCCTTACAGCATGTAGAAGAGGGTAGATTGAAGTCCTCCAAGTAGCATCTCCAAGTAGCATCTCCAAATAGCATCTCCAAGTAGCATCTCGAGTAGCATAATCCTACCCGGCGATCCTCCCCTCGTCGCCCTGTGGAAAAGCGATCACCGGGTTGTCTGTGGAACTTGGAAGGGTGTGTTTTATTAAGTATCCGGTTCTAGTTGTCATAAGGTCAAGGTACAACTCCAAGTCGTCCTGTTACCGAAGATCACGGCTATTCGAATAGATTAACTTCCCTGCAGGGGTGCACCACATTCCCCAACACGCTTGATCCCATTTGGCCGGACACACTTTCCTGGGTCATGCCCGGCCGCGGAAGATCAACACGTCGTAGCCCCACCTAGACAAAACAGAGAGGCCAGCACGCCGGTCTAAACCTAAGCGCACAGGGGTGTGGGCCCATCGCCCATAGCACACCTGCACGTTGCGTGGGCGGCCGGAAGCAGAACTAGCCCCCTTAATACAAGAGCAGGCTTACGTTCCAATCCGGCGCGCGCCGCTCCGTCGCTGACGTCTAAAGTGCTTCGGCTGATACCACGACGTCGGGATACCCATAACTACTCCCGCGTAGATGGTTAGTGCGTATAGGCTCGTAGCCAACTTAGATCAAATACCAAGATCTCGTTAAGCGTGTTAAGTATCCGCGAACGCCGAACAGGGCCAGGCCCACCTATCTCCTAGGTGGTCTCAACCTGCCCTGTCGCTCCGCCACAAAGTAACAGTCGGGGGCCGTCGGGAACCCAGGCCCACCTCTACCGGGATGGAGCCACCTGCCCCTTCAGCCCCCATCTCCGAACAGTATCACAGGTAATGTAACTGTGTAAAGTATATAGTATATGCCCGTGATCACCTCCCGAAGTGATCACGGCCCAGTAGTATAGCCTGGCAGACGGACAAGAGTGTAGGGTCACTAATGGAACACTAGCATCCTATACTAAGCATTTAGGATTGCGGGTAAGGTATCAATGACTGTAGCAACAATGACAGGCTATGCATCAGAATAGGATTAACGGAAAGCAGTAACATGCTACACTACTCTAATGCAAGCAGTATAGAGAAGAGTAGGCGATATCTGGTGATCAAAGGGGGGGGGGGCTTGCCTGGTTGCTCTGGCAAGAGAGAGGGGTCGTCAACTCCGTAGTCGAACTAGGGCATCAGCATCGTCACGGGGTCTACCGAAGAGAAGAGGGGGGAGAAACAGTAAATACATAGCAAGCAAGTGCATAACAGGATAACAGGCAGAGCTAGACGTGTTCTAACGCGGTAGGAGGTGATACCGGTTAGGGGGGTGTGGCGGACGAACGGGTTGCGTATCCGGAACCGTTTCTTCGTTCTGAGCAACTTTCATGTTGAAAATATTTTAATCCGAGTTACGGATTAAAAGATATGATTTTCTAAAGATTTTATTAATTTCTGGAATTTATTTAATTATTTAATTAATTCGGAAAACAGATTAATGACATCAGCATGATGTCATGCTGACATCAGCAGTCAACAGAGTTGACTTGGTCAACCTGACATGTGGGTCCAATGGGACCCACCTGTCATTCTCTGTTTAGTCTAATTACAGATTAGTTAATTTAGTTAGTGATTAGGTTAATCTAATCAAGATTAATTAACTTAATTACTTAATTAATTAATTAATTAATTAATATTTTAATTATTTTAGTTATTGTTTATTTATTTATTTAATATATTTATTTATTTTAATTCCTTTTTCTTTTCCCTTTTTAAAAAAAACGTTCTGGGGTGGG
>NC_041391.1:346435645-346441923 GCF_002162155.2 Triticum dicoccoides
GAGAGGAGAAGGGGATCGTGGGGGAAGTGGGTGGGTGTCGGGCTAGGGTTCGGTCGCCCAGGGGGTTATGGGGGGGGACCGGGGTGGGCCGGCCTGGCCGGCCTGGTGGCCAGCTGGGCCGCGGTCCAGGAGGGGGGGGGGCTTCTCTTTCTCTCTTTTGTTTTTTTTCTTTTCTTTTATTTATTTACTTTTATTGTTTTAATTCAACTTAGGGCACATAAGTATTTTATAAATTTGTGTTTTCTTTATTATAATTACCTATGTAATATTTGGCACTAACCGAACATTTTTGTTTTGATGTTTGAAAATTTTTGATGTTTGACAATATTTAAATTTTTAATTTAAAAAGTTTCGAACCGTCGCGAGATTAGCAACAGTAAATGAGGTGACGTGGCATCATTAGCAGAGGCTCACTGTAGCTTAAATACCCGGGCATCACAATTCTCCTCCACTACAAGAAATCTCGTCCCGAGATTTTAGAGGGGAGTAAGGGGGGGAGTTCTGGTTATTCTAATGGATCTTCTTGAAGAAGTTAATCCCTTTCGTTGATGCCTCCAATTATTTATTCCAAAGCATCATGAGGAAGTTGTCGTCCTTTCTTCAGGGAGCTCCATCGTACTTACGAATAGGTAAGGGGCAGCTCTACAATGATAGGATGTTATAAGGGAAATTCATCTGGGGGTATCCCAAGAATGAACATATGAGTATCTCTCGAGTTGAACAAATGACACACATCGGGAGCAAAGTAAGACGGTGTAATAATAAGTTTCAAGCGGATAGGCAATCATTCATTGCCTGAAGCAGAGTGTGAAAGGGGTTCAGAGCAACGGGAATAAGTATTGTGTCCGATACCAGAATAGATCAACAGGCAAGTGGCCCGTGAATTACATACAAAGTCAAGCACGAGGAATAACTTTGACATCAGGTTGTACAGGAGAGTCAGGTTTCGATCCTGTGGAACTGTGGGTTATGGGCCCACCATGTGGGTTAAAAGTAGGAAGGCGGTGATGTCTTGCACGATCATGCAAGTAAGGCATGTCAGAGGTTAGCCTGTCAGTCATATGTCAGCAACTACATCGGTACCAAGGCGAGGGACAAGGAGAACCATTTCCCTGCTCGTTGAAACGAGGCGGGCCAATAGGCAAAGTTCTGGTCCATCGGTGGTTACTGAAATGTCATCAACAATAGTAACAGGGTCTTATTGACAGAGCGGTACCACGAGGTGTTTACATAAGCAGGAGAATATTACTGCTTAGGTCATATAGATCACAAGAAAGGTTAAATCAAACAATGGAAAGGAAAATATGATTATCAGATTAAACAGAACAATGGAAAGGAAAATGTGTTAAACACATATTTCAGGGGTATATCTTTCCCAAGGACAAGCAGAGCATGATATGCATGAAAGGATATAATGTAGAAAACCCTTTTGGTAAGGGAGAGAATTTTTATGACATTACCCATACAACGGTGTTTGGATAATTGAGCAAGAAACATTTAGCATTGGGCTTCAAATGTTCTTGTTGAAAATCAGAGTATCACAGACATGCTTCGAGATAGCATTTGACGTGGTCACTGGGTAATGATCAGACTTTGGATACTCAAAGGATCCATCAGGAATAGCTTGTAGAATAAGTCTTACAATTTCCCCATGGATGAACGGATAACCTTGCTGAAAAGGAATCTATAATGATAGGTCCTCCAGCCGGGGGGGGGGGTGCTAGGCATGACATCATGTTACCGGGTCATCGAAGGATCAACATCATAACTCTTGGAAAATGTCCCAACCATCATATCCGACCAAGATTCAGATCCGATTGGTGTCATGATACCTCAGACTCAGGATGTCCGAGAAGAAAAGCTGCGGCACATATCGACGAAATGACATTGTAAGATTCTCGGGAAATGAACTATGGGAGCGGGTTCCTGAAACAATAGTTCATCATTAAACCAAGGAGAGGATGAGGAGGTGACTGATGGACTCAGCGATAACTCATCGAGGTATCCAAAAGATGGATCTCCACAATTATGTGGATAAGGAGATAACATTTGTCAGATCAAATGATATAATGGGATATGCTCGAGGAAAACATACATAATTAAACATTGGTTGAACGGTGCACCCGAAATATGGGTTGGGTTGCACGGCCAACGTTAGAATGGTGATTCAATTAGCGAAGGACTTAGAATGAACTATCGCCCATTCACTTCAAAGAAATAGGGTTGCTAGAAGGAAAGAATCCAAACAACACCGTTCACTTGTTGGAATTAACACGGGGACCAAGAAAGAATGGTGAGGGTGAGAAGTATTTCTATGTCAAGAATTCTCAAGAGGTGGAACAAATCTCAGAACATTCTTGACATAAAGGATGGTAATACTCCAAGGTAAAGAAGAACAATTGCTGGATAGCAAGGAACTCAAGGTATAACACCAAACATGAACAAGCTTGTGTTGGTGGGAGGGCAATAAAGTGGTCGACGATAATACCATTCATCGAGGGCAAGGATGGTATGTCTCATCATGAATTCAATTGATATCCTGGATGAGCTCAGAATGTTGATGATCACGACACCTTTGTCGCGACAGTTCATGAAGATGTAATCGATCGGTAACGACATCAAGTCAAGTAATGATGAAGTGAAAGGTTATTGGAACCAAGGGTACGACACAAACTCGAAACCAAGCTTGTTGTTCAAGGCGAAATGATATGACGATGAGGATCGACGTAAGGTTAGTTCATCATCGAAAATTGGTGCTCCGAGAATAAGGACCAGGTAGCACAGTTAGAATCGTCACGACAATGATATAGCCAAACAGGCTAGGAATGGCGTGATCGGGTACAAACTAGTACTTATAGAAGCTTACTGAAGAGTTGTTGAACCGAAGAGCGGACTCGGTACAGTTATCGGTGTCTTTGAGTGTTCAATAACTCAGAGCCCGCGAAAAATTGAAATCGGTGGGAAGGTAGCACTTGATGAAGAACTCATAAAAAGTTATGTAGTTCCATGATAATCTCGAGCTACCAGGGGGGTAATACTTGACACAAGATCAAAGTAAAGGTTGGACTGGTGTATTGATCCATAGAAGACAATTGTTTTAACTTGTCCGAGAAATGAGATCAAAGAAGAACAATCATGGTCGGAACCAAGGTTGCAAGGGATCAATTCACAGATACCATAGGTTAGTTATCAAGGAAATAGTTATTGTTACAAGAAGCTTTCATGATAGGATATATATCGCGTCCATGGGCATGAAAACAAGTTCAAGGTCGACTCCCACTTCTCCAATGCATAACCTTTCATTCACTTCTCACGTTCGATGAAGTTGTAGTGTTGAAATTTTGTCTGGTGAAGCACCAGAAGGGTATGACTCGTGAAAACTTTCGGGTTCACACGGTTTAGAGAAGGCATATGTTCAACCCATAGGGGCTTCTTAGAAACATATACCACAAGTTTCAAGAGTAAATAACAGAAACTCGATGGCAGAGCATGGTTGAGAAAAGCAGAGGATACAATTTATCAAAGGCATTATGTATCCGAGGAAAGGCTCACAAGGTTATTGAATATGAAGGGCGTTGTCAGATAAATCCAACAAAGGACTTGATGGTCCACAAGGGATCTGATACGAGTATCGTTACTCAACTAGAGGAAGAAGAATGCAAGGAGATCAGATTATAGAAACAACTGACTAACTCAATTGTCAAAGGCAAAGGAATTATGATTTCCAAATCAAGGGATCAAAAGCAATGCTCTGATTAAGGATGGATAAGTTGAATAGCCTTAGGGTACAACCAACGACAATTGGATTGGTCGAGAACAAACTCCAGTTAAAAGAATGGAAGCTCAGCCGGAAAGGTAATTTATAAGGATCAATGATGATTGCGTGTATTCGCAAACATATTGAGTCAACAGACTCAAAATGATAATGACAATGAATGTCATTAAGACTACGAGACTTATGGGATTAACCATAATGCAAGCAAGCAAGAATTTCAAGAGCCAAAGGCTCCAGAGGGTTTTCGGAAGATCGAATATTATTTTGAAGACTTTTGTGAAACACAAGAACAACTGGGGATGAGCGGATACTCGGCAAGCGCGAGTAATTATCCGTAGGGGTATTCATGCAGCAAGGAACTGCAGGGCAGTAAGCGTAAAGAATTCTCGGAATATCGAAGAGTATTTCAGGACATCTTGTAATAACAAGAGCAACTGGGGATGACAATATGAACGATAGGTGTAAGTCGTTATCCAGAGGGATTTATCGATGGAAGTGAATTGCAAAAGCGATGGCACATAGTCTCGAGAGCACATCGTAGAGTATCTTCGGAATCTTCTGGTGCAGCAGGCGGTCATCGGTAACAAGTGGCTCTCCGGGAGAAAGTACTTGCGAGAACCTAAAGTTAGTTTTGTTTTTAGCGAAATCATTTAACCCGAATAGAAGAGAGCTCAAAGTCCCAGAGTAAAGGTCGAGGAGTAAAAGATCCTAGTACCACCCAATGGCGACGTGGGCCCGTAAGGCACACAGCCAAGTTAGTAAAACTTTTGCAATGTCTAGACTCGACTTCAGCCAAGAAGTGTGAAAGGGGGATTCCTACAGGCAGTCGGCTCTGATACCAACTTGTGACGCCCCCGATTCAATCGTACACTAATCATGCACGCAAATGTGTACGATCAAGATCAGGGACTCACGGGAAGATATCACAACACAACTCTACAAATAAAATAAGTCATACAAGCATCATAATACAAGCCAGGGGCCTCGAGGGCTCGAATACAAGTGCTCGGTCATAGACGAGTCAGCGGAAGCAACAATATCTGAGTACAGACATAAGTTAAACAAGTTGCCATAAGATGGCTAGCACAAACTGGGATACAGATCGAAAGAGGCGCAGGCCTCCTGCCTGGGATCCTCCTAACTACTCCTGGTCGTCGTCAGCGGGCTGCACGTAGTAGTAGGCACCTCCGGTGTAGTAGGGGGTTGTCGTTGATGGTGGCGTCTGGCTCCAGGGCTCCAGCATCTGGTTGCGACAACCAGGTAGAAGGGAAAGGGGGAAAAGAGGGAGAAAAGCAACCGTGAGTACTCATCCAAAGTACTCGCAAGCAAGGAGCTACACTACATATGCATGGGTATATGTGTAAGGAGGCCATATCAGTGGACTGAACTGCAGAATGCCAGAATAAGAGGGGGATAGCTAATCCTGTCGAAGACTACGCTTCTGGCAGCCTCCGCCTTACAGCATATAGAAGAGGGTAGATTGAAGTCCTCCAAGTAGCATCTCCAAGTAGCATCTCCAAATAGAATCTCCAAGTAGCATCTCGAGTAGCATAATCCTACCCGGCGATCCTCCCCTCGTCGCCCTGTGGAAAAGCGATCACCGGGTTGTCTATGGAACTTGGAAGGGTGTGTTTTATTAAGTATCCGGTTCTAGTTGTCATAAGGTCAAGGTACAACTCCAAGTCGTCCTGTTACCGAAGATCACGGCTATTCGAATAGATTAACTTCCCTGCAGGGGTGCACCACATTCCCCAACACGCTTGATCCCATTTGGCCGGACACACTTTCCTGGGTCATGCCCGGCCGCGGAAGATCAACACGTCGCAGCCCCACCTAGACAAAACAGAGAGGCCAGCACGCCGGTCTAAACCTAAGCGCACAGGGGTCTGGGCCCATCGCCCATAGCACACCTGCACGTTGCGTGGGCGGCCGGAAGCAGAACTAGCCCCCTTAATACAAGAGCAGGCTTACGTTCCAATCCGGCGCGCGCCACTCCGTCGCTGACGTCTGAAGTGCTTCGGCTGATACCACGACGTCGAGATACCCATAACTACTCCCGCGTAGATGGTTAGTGCGTATAGGCTCGTAGCCAACTCAGATCAAATACCAAGATCTCGTTAAGCGTGTTAAGTATCCGCGAACGCCGAACAGGGCCAGGCCCACCTGTCTCCTAGGTGGTCTCAACCTGCCCTGTCGCTCCGCCACAAAGTAACAGTCGGGGGCCGTCGGGAACCCAGGCCCACCTCTACCGGGATGGAGCCACCTGCCCCTTCAGCCCCCATCTCCGAACAGTATCACAGGTAATGTAACTGTGTAAAGTATATAGTATATGCCCGTGATCACCTCCCGAAGTGATCACGGCCCAGTAGTATAGCCTGGCAGACGGACAAGAGTGTAGGGTCACTAATGGAACACTAGCATCCTATACTAAGCATTTAGGATTGCGGGTAAGGTATCAATGACTGTAGCAACAATGACAGGCTATGCATCAGAATAGGATTAA
>NC_041391.1:346443334-346497309 GCF_002162155.2 Triticum dicoccoides
GGGGGAAGTGGGGGGTGTCGGGGTAGGGTTCGGTCGCCCAGGGGGTTATGGGGGGGGCCGGGGTGGGCCGGCCTGGCCGGCCTGGTGGCCAGCTGGGCCGCGGTCCAGGAGGGGGGGCTTCTCTTTCTCTCTTTTGTTTTTTTTTATTTTCTTTTATTTATTTACTTTTATTGTTTTAATTCAACTTAGGGCACATAAGTATTTTATAAATTTGTGTTTTCTTTATTATAATTACCTATGTAATATTTGGCACTAACCGAACATTTTTGTTTTGATGTTTGAAAATTTTTGATGTTTGACAATATTTAAATTTTTAATTTAAAAAGTTTCGAACCGTCGCGAGATTAGCAACAGTAAATGAGGTGATGTGGCATCATTTGCAGAGGCTCACTGTAGCTTAAATACCCGGGCATCACAGCCCTGCTGCTCGCCGCGGCCGTCGCCCTCACCCTCCCGCAGCCACACCGGAGCTCTGCTCCCCCGCGCCCACTCGCCGCCCCGCCTCTGCGTCACCGCACCCGCGACCATTGGCCTCACCTGCCCGCGCGTACCGCCGCCCCTGGGACGCATCCGGCCGTGCGCAGCGTTGCCTGGCCGCGCCTGCGCCATGCCGTTGTCCGCTGCTGCTCTAACTTGCTGCTGCTGTTGAATGCTACTGTAGGCATAGCTAGCTTGGCTACTTCTACACTGACTACCCCTCTTTACTGCAGCAAAACAATAACAAAAATAATTTAAATGTAAATGAAAATTGCGTGAACTGAAAGTACACTTGACAAACTCTATTTTATCCCACTGAACCAAATCCTTTTGATGATTAGATTAAATCCTAGCCTACTAACTTGTGTGTGCTGTGTGTGTGCGTCGTGCGCGTGGCCGGAGTAGTGGCCGGCCCTTGCTTAGATTAGTACTACTTTGTGTTAATTAATGACTAGAATAGTCTATGTACAGATGACATGTGGCCCTTTCTTTTTAAAAAGCCTATGACAAGTTGGGCCCAATGCACTGTTCATTGGTTGACTAGTAAAGGTGTTGACTGAGTCAACCCAGCTCCTTAACCCCACATGTTTTTGAGTGTGACTAGCCCTGCTGAGTTTAAAAGGACATTTCACTGTTTATTTTTCGAATTAAATAAATTAAAAAATCCTACATGAAAGTTGCTCAGAACGACGAGACGAATTTGGATACGCAGCCCGTTCGTCCGCCACACATCCCTAACATAGTAAACACGCAACTTTCCCTCTCCGGTTCATCTGTCCGAAAACGCGAAACACTGGGAATACTTTCCCGGATGTTTTCCCCCTTCATCGGTATCACCTACTACCGCGATTGGGCACACCTAGCATCGTTACTTGTCATGTCATGCATCGATATGCATCTGTTTGCATGGTATTCATTGTTTCTTCCCCCTCTTCTCTCCGGTAGACTACGAGGCCGAAGTTGCTGCTGCCCAGTTCGACTACGAAGTTGACGACCCCTCCTTCTTGCCAGAGCAACCAGGCAAGCCCCCCCCCCCTTGATCACCAGATATCGCCTATTCTTCTCTATACTGCTTGCATTAGAATAGTGTAGCATGTTACTGTTTTGTTTGATCCTATTCTGTTGCATAGCCTGTCATTGTTGCTACAGTTGTTGATACCTTACCTGCAATCCTAAATTATTAGTACAGGATGCTAGTTTATCATCATTGGCCCTACATTCTTGTCAGTCTGCCTGGCTATACTATCGGGCCGTGATCACTCAGGAGGTGATCACGGGTATATACTATACATATATACATACTATACAGATGGTGACTAAAGTCGGGTCAGCTTGTTGAGTACCCGCAAGTGATTCCGATGTGGGGGCTGGAAGGACAGGTGGCTCCATCCCGGTAGAGGTGGGCCTGGGTTCCCGACGGCCCCCGACTGTTACTATGTGACGGAGCGACATGGCAGTTTGAGACCACCTAGGAGAGAGGTGGGCCTGGCCCTGGTCGGCGTCCGTGGTTACTTCATAATAACACGCTTAACGAGATCTTGGTATTTGATCTGAGTCTGGCCACTGGCCTATACGCACTAACCAACTACGCGGGAAAGATATGGGCACTCGACGTCGTGGTATCAGCCGAAGCCTTCGTGAAGTCAGCGACTGAGCGGCGCGCGCCAGATTGGACCGCGTAACGTGACTTCCTTTGTAATGGAGGTTGCTAGGTCTGCTTCAGGCCGCCCTCGCAACGTGCAGGTGTGCAATGGGCGATGGGCCCAGACCCCTGCGCGTATAGGATTTAGACCGGCGTGTTGACCTCTCTGTTGTGCCTAGGTGGGGCTGCGACGTGTTGATCTTCCGAGGTCGGGCATGACCCAGGAAAGTGTGTCCCGCCAAATGGGATCGAGCGTGTTGGGTTATGTGGTGCACTCCTGCAGGGAAGTTGATCTATTCGAATAGTCGTGTCCCTTGGTAAAAGGACGACCCGGAGTTGTACCTTGACCTTATGACAACTAGAACCGGGTACTTAATAAAACACACCCTTCCAAGTGCCAGATACAACCCGGTGATCACTTTCTCACAGGGCGACGAGGGGAGGATCGCCGGGTAGGATTATGCTATGCGATGCTACTTGGAGGACTTCAATCTACTCTCTTCTACATGCTGCAAGACGGAGGCTGCCAGAAGCGTAGTCTTCGACATGATTAGCTATCCCCCTCTTATTCCGGCATTCTGCAGTTCAGTCCACCGATATGGCCCTTTACACATATACCCATGCATATGTATTGTAGATCCTTGCCTGCGAGTACTTTGGATGAGTACTCACGGTTGCTTTCTCCCCCCTTTTCCTCCCTTTCCTTTCTTTCTGGTTGTCGCAACCAGATGCTGGAGTCCAGGAGCCAGACGCCACTGTCGACGACGACTCCTACTACGCTGGAGGTGCCTACTACTACGTGCAGCCCGCTGACGACGACCAGGAGTAGTTTAGGAGGATCCCAGGCAGGAGGCCTGCGCCTCTTTCGATCTGTATCCCAGTTTGTGCTAGCCATCTTATGGCACCTTGTTTAAGTTATGTCTGTACTCGGATATTGTTGCTTCTGCTGACTCATCTATGATCGAGCACTTGTATTCGAGCCCTCGAGGCCCCTGGCTTGTATTATGATGCTTGTATAACTTATTTATGTTTTAGAGTTGTGTTGTGATATCTTCCCGTGAGTCCCTGATTTTGATCGTACACGTTTGCGTGCATGATTAGTGTACGATTGAAACGGGGGCATCACAAGTTGGTATCAGAGCCGTCTGCCTGTAGGAATCCCCCTTTTCAACTCCTTGGCCAAAGTCGAGTCTAGTCATTGAATTTTTTTTCCTAACATGGCTGTGCGGCTTACGGGCCCACATCGCCATTGGGTGGTATTAGGATCTTTTACTCCTCGTCTATACTCTGGGACTCTGATCTCTCTTCTATTCGGGTTAAAGATTTTACTAACTCTAACTCTAGGTTCTCGTACCTAATTCTTCCCGGAGCCCCTTGTTACAGATGATAGCTTGCTGCACCAGTAGATTTCGAAGATACTCTTTGATGTTTCCCCGAAACCCTTGTGCCCTTCGCCGTTGCAATTCCATATCACCGACAAATCCCTATGGATAGCTGCATACACTTGTCGTCTGCACCTTCATTTCCAATTGTTCTTGTTGTTACAAGATACCTTGAAATACTTCGGAATTTCCGAGAATCCTTTGTGCTTGCTGCCTTGCAGCTCCTTTTCTGCCTGAATACCCCTACGGATAATTCCTCACACTTATCGGGGATTCGTTCATCCCCAGTTGTTCATATGTCTCACAAAATTCTTTGGAATACTATTCGATCTTCCGATAATCCTCAGTAGCCTACTGCTCATGTTCTTCCTTATCGTCTTGCATTATGGTTAATTCCATATGTCTAACAATATTCATTAAACTCCTTTGAGATTATCAGTCTTATCCTATTGATTCGACATGTGCGTGAATGCACACATTCATTAGTTATTCCCTGGTAATTATTTATCCTTCTGGCCCAGAATCCACTCCGGACATGAGCTGGTTCTCGGCAAATCAAACCTTGAATGATTGCTGGTCTATGTCTTTTCAACTTGCTTATCTATTGATTAGAGCATTTGCTTCTGATCCCCCGAATTGGAAATCATAATTCCTTTGCATCTAAGCTTGGAATTATCAGAGATTTCCAAAATCCGATGCCTCTGCATTATTTCTTCTTCTGATTGAATATCGATACTCAAATCAGCTCTGTTGTGGATCACTGGATCCATTATTAGATTATCATCCGACAGTGTCCTTCATATTCAAAGAACCTCGTGAAGTTCTTTCCCAGATACATAATGCCTTTGGTAGTTGTATCCTCTCCTTTTGTCAACAATGCTCTGCTTTCGAGCTTGTGTTGTTTACTTATGAAGTTTGTGGAATAGGTTCCTAAGATGCCCCTATGGGTTGAACCTATGCCTTCCCTAATCTGTGTGAACCCGAGAGTTTTCACGAGTCATACTCCTCTGGTGTTTCGCTAGATAAATTCCAATACTACAACTCCATCGAAAGAGAGAAGTGATTGAAAGGTTACGCATTGAAGAAGTGGGAGTCGACCTTGAACTTTGTGTTCATGCCGATGGACACGATGTAGATCTCCTCATTAAAGCTTCTTTTAAAATTAATTATTCCCTTGGTATAAGTTCATCTTATATCTGGGATCTGACCTTTTGCAATCGTGGTCCCAACCATGTTCTCCCTTAAGTACCATTTCCTGTGAAAGTGTAAGCACATGTCTTCTGTGGATCAATACACCATTCCAACTTTTACTTTGATCTTTCGTCGAGTATTACCCCCCTGGTATCTCGAGAATATCACGGAACTACATAACATCTTATGAGTTCTCCATCAAGTACTACATTCTCACTAATTTCAATTTTCACGGGCTCTGGGTCATTAAACACTCAAGGAAACCGATAACTGAATCGAGTCCACATCGTGATTAAACAACTATTAGTAATCTTCTTTACTTACGAGTATGTACTCGATCACGTCATTTCTAGCCTGATCGGCTATATCAGTATCGTGCTGATCTTAACTGTGCTACCTGGTCCTTATTTCTGGAGCACCACTTTCGGTGATGAGGTAGGCTACGTCGATCTTCCTTGTCTTATCGTTTCACCTAGAACAGCAAGCTCGATTCTGAGTTGGAGATGTATCCGTGGTTCCAAAAATCTTTCGCTACAACACTCCTTTTGCTTGATGCAGTCGTTGTTCGATTGCTTCTTCGTGGAGCCTCTCGACAAAATTTGTCGTGATCATCACATTTTGACTCCTTCCAGAATATCAACCAAATACATGATGAAAAGTACCATCCTTGCCCCTTGATGAGTTGTGTTATCATCGACAACATTATTGCTTTCCCTCCAACACAAACTTGTTCATGTTTTGTGTCGTACCTTGAGATCCTTGCTATCCAACTTATGTTATGTTCTACCTTGGAGTATTGCTATCTTTTATGTCAAGAATGTCATGGGAAATTCACCACCCTTAAGAATTCTTGATACAAGTGATACTTAATAACATCACCATTCTTTTCTTGGTCCTCGTGTTGTTTCTAACCGGAAGACCGACAAATGGTCTATGATGTGTAAATTCTAAACTTCTAGCAACCCTATTGCTTTGAAGTTATTGGTCTATAGTTTTATTCTACGTCTATGGCTTATTGAATCCTCATTCGAACATTGATCATGCTACCTAGCCCATATTTTGGGTGCACATTTCAACCAATGTTTAATTGTGTATGTTTTCCTCGAGCATACATCATTAAGTCATTTGATCTAGCTAATGTTATCTCCTTGTTCACATAGTTGTGGAAATCCATCTTTTTGGAAACCTCAATGGATTGTCGTTGAGTCAATCAGTCACCTCCTCACCTCTCCTTGACTTAATGGTGAACCCTTAATCGGAACTCTCTTCCATAGTTCATTTCCCGAGAATCTTATAATGTTGTCTCGTCAATTGTGTTGCACCTCTTCTTCTCAGGAATCCTGAGCCTGAGGTGTCCTGACAACAATCAGATTTGAAACTTGTCAGATATGATGGTTGGAACATTTTGCAAGAGCCATAGCATTGATCTTTATATAATCCAGTAAGGTGATATCATGCCTAGCACACCTGGTCGGAGGACCTATTGTTATAATTTCCTTTTGGCAAGGTTACTCATTCTTCCGTGAGGAAATTGTAAGACTTATTCTATAAGTTGTTCCTGATGGATCCTTTCTGTTTCCAAAGTCTGATCTTCACCTGATAACCATGTAAATGCTATCTCGAAGCATGTCGGTTGTACTCTGATTTTCAACAAGAACATTTGAAGCCCAATGCTAAATGTCTCCTGCTCAATTATCCAAACACCGTTGTATGGGTAACGTCATGAAATTTCTCTCCCCTAACCTAGAGGGTTTTCTACATAATATCCTATCATGGTTATCATGCTCTACTTGTCCTTGGGAAGGATTTACCCCTGAATTATGTGTTTAAACACATTTTTCTGTCTGTTATTCTGATTAAATCTGATAAACACTTTTCCCTTGCCATTGGTTTGTTTAAACCCTTTCTATGATCTATATGATATAAGCAGTAATAGTTCCTTGCTTGTGCAAACACCTCGGTGTGCAACTCTGTTAGTGAGAACCTGTTACTATTGTTGATGACATTCCGGTAACCACCGATGCACGAGAACTTTGCCTATTGGCCCGCCTCGTTTCAACGAGCAGGAAAATGGTTCTCTTCGTCCCTCGCCCTTGGTACCAACGTTGTTGCCAACATAATTGGCAGGCTACCCTCTGATATGCCTTGCTATCGTGATCGTGCAAGTTGTCACTGCTCCTCCTACTTTTAACCACATGGTGGGCCCATAACCCACAGTTTCGTAGGATCGAGACCTGATTCTCCTGTACAACCCTGTTGCCAAAGTTATTCCTCGCGCTTGACTTCGTATGTAATTCATGGGGTCACTTTCCTAGTAATCTATTCTGGTATCAGACACAATACTTATTCTTGTTGCACCGGACCCCTTTCACACTTTGTTCAGGCATCAAACGATTGCCTACCAGCTTAAACTCCTCATGGTACCTCCTTACTTGCTCTCGAAATTTTCTTAAGTTTCAGTTCGAAAGTTGCTTTCCTCCAACTTCCACCGATGTTAGCTACCAGGTAGTCAACCTTGCAGAGGTCCGTTCTTCCGGAATAGCCACCCTTTATTATTTCGTAAGTATGATGGAGTTCCCGAAGAAAGGATGCCGCCTTTATCATGATGACCTGAAGCAGAGAAGTAAAGACATCAATGAAGAGGATCAACTACTTTAGGGAGAGCAGACATGAATGAGAAGATCCGTTAGGATGTCTTAACCAAAATTTTCCCCTTTGCGCTACCTCTTAAATCTCGGGACGAGATTTCTTGTAGTGGAGGAGAATTGTGACACCCGGGTAATTAAGCTACAGTAAACCACTGCTAAGGATGCCACGCCGCCTCGATTACAGCTGATAATCTTACGCCGGTTAAAAAACCAGTTCAAATTTCAAATTTAAAATAACGTCAAACGGTAAAAGTTTTCAAACATTAAAACTAAATTGTTCATCAAGTGGCAAATAATCCCTAACTAATTGAGGTGAAGAAACCACATTCTTTAGAAAGTTTAGATGCAATCGAATAATTAAAACAGCAGGTAAAACAATGAAATAAATGTCTTTTCCATTTTATAAAATAATAAACTGTTTATTTTGTTGCCCCCAAGTTAATGGGTCAGTAGTATAATTATTAACGCTAAATTAGCAACTACTTTTATAACTTACAAAACTAATACAAATGAGAAATTAAAAAAAACAGGTAAGAAATAAGATAAGAAAAAGAAAGTAAAAGAAACAAAAAAAAGAAACACAACCCTCTGGCCCAACTGGGCCTTGGCCCAGCTACGCTACCAGGCCGAACTCACCCCCACTCCCCTGTTCCTTGTTGCCGTGGGTGTGGCCGATGCCCGCCACGGCACCGGCCAGCGCTGTGGCGGCCATCCGCCGGCGCTCGCGACCTACATAACCACGGCCACCCCCAAACCCTAACATTTCCCTCGATCCCCCTTCTCTCCTCGAGCCCGACGCCCGCCCGCGCCCCGGGCGCCTGACGCCAACGCCATTCGTCCTCGCCGGAGTCGCCTCACCGCCACCGTCGCCCGTCTCCGCCGTCGTCCCCGTCTTCCCCCTCAACGGACTCCTTCGCGCCTCGCTTGCCCCCGTTCGACTACAACGATGTGCTTGAGCCGGGAAGGACTTCTCCGAGCAGATCGAGCGCGTCTTCATCCTTCGGTCGCCGGTGTTCTTCCTCAAATCCAGCCACCCCTGCGCTACTAACCTTTCACCGGGCCATCGTGTGCCTTCCCAGTGAGCTGCCATTCTTTTCCCCTATTTCCCTTACGCATGCATCGCTGTAGCCGCGCGTGTTCGCCTCTGTCGGCCTGAACAGGAGCTCTGCTCCCGCTCGTGCTCACCCGCACCTCGTCGCGTCCTCTGCCTCCAGTGCACGCACGCTAGCCTGTTGCCGCTCCCGCCCGCGTGCGTTGCCGCTGCTGCCCTGCTGCTCGCCGCGGCCGTCGCCCTCACCCTCCCATAGCCAGACCGGAGCTCTGCTCCCCCGCGCCCACTCGCCGCCCCGCCTCTGCGTCACCGCACCCGCGACCATTGGCCTCACCTGCCCGCGCGTACCGCCGCCCCTGGGACGCATCCGGCCGTGCGCGGCGTTGCCTGGCCGCGCCTGCGCCATGCCGTTGCCCGCTGCTGCTCTACTGAACTTGCTGCTGCTGTTGAATGCTACTGTAGGCATAGCTAGATTGGCTACTTCTATACTGACTACCCCTCTTTACTGCAGCAAAACAATAACAAAAAGAATTTAAATGTAAATGAAAATTGTGTGAACTGAAAGTACACTTGACAAACTCTATTTTATCCCACTGAACCAAATCCTTTTGATGATTAGATTAAATCCTACAAAAATCACAAAATGGCATCTTATGTTAATAACTCCTAGCCTACTAACTTGTGTGTGCTGTGTGTGTGCGTCGTGCACGTGGCCGGAGTAGTGGCCGGCCCTTGCTTAGATTAGTACTACTTTGTGTTAATTAATGGCTAGAATAGTCTATGTACAGATGACATGTGGCCCTTTCTTTTTAAAAAGCCTATGACAAGTTGGGCCCAATGCACTGTTCATTGGTTGACTAGTAAAGGTGTTGACTGAGTCAACCCAGCTCCTTGACCCCACATGTCTTTGAAGTGTGACTAGCCCCTGCTGAGTTTAAAAGGACATTTCACTGTTTATTTTTCTAATTAAATAAATTAAAAAATCCTTTAAACTTTAGAAAATCATAGAAAATAAACCGTAAGTCGGATGAAAAAGTTTTATACATGAAAGTTGCTCAGAACGACGAGACGAATTTGGATACGCAGCCCGTTTGTCCGCCACACATCCCTAGCATAGCAAACACGCAACTTTCCCCCTCCGGTTCATTTGTCCGAAAACGCGAAACACTGGGAATACTTTCCCGGATGTTTTCCCCCTTCGTCGGTATCACCTACTACCGCGATTGGGCACACCTAGCATCGTTACTTGTCATGTCATGCATCGATATGCATCTGTTTGCATGGTATTCATTGTTTCTTCCCCCTCTTCTCTCCGGTAGACTACGAGGCCGACGCTGCTGCTGCCCAGTTTGACTACGGAGTTGACGACCCCTCCTTCTTGCCAGAGCAACCAGGCAAGCCCCCCCCCCTTGATCACCAGATATCGCCTATTCTTCTCTATACTGCTTGCATTTGAGTAGTGTAGCATGTTACTGTTTTGATTGATCCTATTCTGTTGCATAGCCTGTCATCGTTGCTATAGTTGTTGATACCTTACCCGCAATCCTAAATGATTAGTATAGGATGCTAGTTTATCATCATTGGCCCTACATTCTTGTCAGTCTGCCTTGCTATACTATCGGGCCGTGATCACTCGGGAGGTGATCACGGGTATATACTATACATATATACATACTATACAGATGGTGACTAAAGTCGGGTCAGCTTGTTGAGTACCCGCAAGTGATTCCGATGTGGGGGCTGGAAGGACAGGTGGCTCCATCCCGGTAGAGGTGGGCCTGGGTTCCCGACGGCCCCCGACTGTTACTATGTGACGGAGCGACATGGCAGTTTGAGACCACCTAGGAGAGAGGTGGGCCTGGTCCTGGTCGGCGTCCGTGGTTACTTCATAATAACACGCTTAACGAGATCTTGGTATTTGATCTGAGTCTGGCCACTGGCCTATACGCACTAACCAACTACGCGGGAAAGATATGGGCACTCGACGTCGTGGTATTAGCCGAAGCCTTCGTGACGTCAGCGACTGAGCGGCGCGTGCCAGATTGGACCGCGTAACGTGACTTCCTTTGTAATGGAGGTTGCTAGGTCTGCTTCCGGCCGCCCTCGCAACGTGCAGGTGTGCAATGGGCGATGGGCCCAGACCCCTGCGCGTATAGGATTTAGACCGGCGTGCTAACCTCTCTGTTGTGCCTAGGTGGGGCTGCGGCGTGTTGATCTTCCGAGGCCGGGCATGACCCAGGAAAGTGTGTCTGGCCAAATGGGATCGAGCATGTTGGGTTATGTGGTGCACCCCTGCAGGGAAGTTGATCTATTCGAATAGCCGTGTCCCTCGGTAAAAGGACGACCCGGAGTTGTACCTTGACCTATGACAACTAGAACCGGATACTTAATAAAACACACCCTTCCAAGTGCCAGATACAACCCGGTGATCACTTTCTCACAGGGCGACGAGGGGAGGATCGCCGGGTAGGATTATGCTATGCGATGCTACTTGGAGGACTTCAATCTACTCTCTTCTACATGCTGCAAGACGGAGGCTGCCAGAAGCGTAGTCTTCGACAGGATTAGCTATCCCCCTCTTATTCCGGCATTCTGCAGTTCAGTCCATCGATATGGCCCTTTACACATATACCCATGCATATGTAGTGTAGATCCTTGCTTGCGAGTACTTTGGATGAGTACTCACGGTTGCTTTCTCCCCCCTTTTCCCCCCTTTCCTTTCTTTCTGGTTGTCGCAACCAGATGCTGGAGTCCAGGAGCCAGACGCCACTATCGACGATGACTCCTACTACGCTGGAGGTGCCTACTACTACGTGCAGCCCGCTAACGACGACCAGGAGTAGTTTAGGAGTATCCCAGGCAGGAGGCCTGCGCCTCTTTCGATCTGTATCCCAGTTTGTGCTAGCCATCTTATGGCACCTTGTTTAACTTATGTCTGTACTCGGATATTGTTGCTTCCGCTGACTCGTCTATGATCGAGCACTTGTATTCGAGCCCTCGAGGCCCCTGGCTTGTATTATGATGCTTGTATGACTTATTTATGTTTTAGAGTTGTGTTGTGATATCTTCCCGTGAGTCCCTGATTTTGATCGTACACGTTTGCGTGCATGATTAGTGTACGATTGAAACGGGGGCGTCACAGCGGAGGCGGCACTGGAGCTCTTCGGGTCGCGAGGAGGAAGACGAGAGGGAAGAAAAAAAAGAAAAGACCCCCTGGCCCTATTTATTAAGGCGAGAGGATAAAACG
This sequence comes from Triticum dicoccoides, assembly GCF_002162155.2. Classification (NCBI taxonomy): domain Eukaryota; kingdom Viridiplantae; phylum Streptophyta; class Magnoliopsida; order Poales; family Poaceae; genus Triticum; species Triticum dicoccoides. Next base: position 346,454,973 of record NC_041391.1, read on the forward strand.
GCAGGCACAAAAATCGAGGGGTCTGAAGCGGCAAAAGAGGGTGCAGCTGTCGCCTCGATCTTCGGGAGTTAATTAAGAGAAGGGAATCTTCATAAATCTTTTTATGAAGGGATGACATCATGATGATTTTCTGAAGTGATAGAAGATGACGTCACGATGGTTCACCAAAGTTTATGGGAAGAAGACAACATGGCGGTTTACGGAGAATCATTAGAAGATGCCCATGGAATTTTTCTAAGTGTTGAAGATTGACATGAACATGTTCAAATCAATCTGGGGCCTAATGTTGAGGATATAACTACTGAGTGTAAACCGCCCAGGAGGGGCCGGTTCACGCTCAACTATACTGAAGCCCATGAAGACAAGAAGATGGCACTTTCTGATAAAGCTTAGAGGCCCGAAGCCGAGAGGCGGATTAGGGCCCATAATGGTAAACCGTCATAGTTGTATAACTTGTGTTGTAAGATAGGGAAAGGGAGAGACCAAGCCGAACACTTGTATGAATCGGCCTCGGACTCTGTAAACCGGCCGGGCGTCAACCTGTGTATATAAAGGGACGACCCGGCGGCGGTCAGGGACAACAGACAACATCTCGAGACCTAGGCAAAGCATATTTGCTCCCTGGTCATCGAAACCCCAATAATTCCATCACAACTAAACGTAGGCTTTTACCTTCATCGAAGGGGCCGAACTAGTATAAACTCTCGTGTCCCTTGTCCGGTTTAACCCCTTCAGGCTAACCTCGTTGCGATGGCTCCACAACTAAGTCCTTCCGCTAGGACATCTGACGTGATATTTCCACGACAGGTCCAGTGAAGGTTTCGGTTCAGGCTCTTGAGTGGATGCTTGGCCTCGATGAGTGTACACTGCTTCCGGCGTGACAAGATAAGTAACTGCAGTCAAATCAAACAACATAGGCACAGGCAAAATAATATTCTCATTGTGTTTCTTATTAAATCTCAGGTTATACAGAAGCATCCTATCTTCGTTGTCAACAATAAACTCATGCGCTACCATGCTCCTGTAATCTAAAATGTAAGGAGGCAATATTGTCTCCTCTTTTTCATGGTGCCTAATAGGTATCTCAAAATGTTTAGCAAGACGTGCAGCATAGATACCTCCAAAGATGGGGCCTTTTGTACAATTCAGGCTTAGACGTTTAGCAATAACGGCACCCATACTAAAACTATTATCACCAAACAAGGCATGGAGAAGAATAATAATGTCAGGAACATTGAAGTTTCCACTATTTCCATGACCAATTAAGCATCGACTAGCAAATATGGCAAAGTAGCGTAAAATAGGAAATTGTATGCTAGAGATTCTCGCATCGGAACCCTTCTTTGGATCCCCTACAGTAATGGTGTTAACAAAGCCATCCACATCTTTACGATGTGGTTCATGTAATTTACCCACAAAGGGTATTTTACATACCACGCAAAAATTACGTAAAGGAATTTTCCTAAATTCATCATATAAATGAAATGATACTGAAGGTGGTGACTTCTTAGGATAATAATAAAAGTTTTGCACGAAAGTATTGGTGAGTAAGAGATACCGATCGATCCGGTCGTGGAGGAAATCGGCGAGGCCTGCATTCTCGATCAAAGAATAAAAGTCTTCATAAATCATGGCTTCTCTCAAGAAATCGTCACAGGGCCATTCATACGGGCGTACTTCCGCTATGTGAGGAAGATTATACTTGGCCTTTTCCTTCTCTTTAGCTTGTTTTTCCTAGGAGCCTTGGCTAGAAGAGCCCGTCAAAAATCTCCTTAACATTTTTTGAAAATTTCTAAAATTTTAGTAACTTCAAAATAGAAGTGAATAAAACTAAACAAGATTGGTAGCAACTACTCCTAGAAGTGCCTAGAGCCTATATCATGCATTAGAATTACTTGGGACCTCATAAATTTAACATGCAAGCTCAAGAACAGGGTCACCTATGCAGCAAAAATTTGCAATGAATAAAGCACTAGAACAAAAACTAATTGGACCAATGGAGGAGTCACATACCAAGCAACAATCTCCCAAAGCAGTTTTGTGAATGGGGCTTTGAGCAAGGAGATCGAAAATCGCAGCAAAATGAGCTAGAACTCGTGCTTCAGCTGGATGGGGATTTTTTTGGGAAGAAGATGGAGTGTCTGGGTGCAGGAATAAGTGGAGGGGGGCCACCCTGGGCCCACAAGATAGGGGGCGTGCCCAGGGGGTGTGGGCGCGCCCTCCACCCTCGTGGCCAGGTGCTTGCCCCTCCTGAAGTGTTTTCAGTGCCTAAAAAATCATACTAAATTTGCAGGGCATTTGGAGCACTTTTATTTTTGGGATATTTTTTATTGCATAGATAAACCAGAAAACAGACAGATAATACTATTTTTGCTTTATTTAATCTAAATAAAAGAAAGTAAAAAGAGGGAACAGAAGGTTGTGCCTTCTAGTTTCATCCATCTCGTGATCATCAAAATGAATCCACTAACAAGGTTGATCAAGTCTTGTTAACAAACTCATTCCGAATAACACGGAACCGGAAAAATTTCAAATAACACTAGGTTACCTCAACGGGGATATGAACATCCCCAATAATAAGAATATCATACTTTTTCTTGACAGTAGGAAGAGGAAATTCAAAACCTCCAATAATTATAGTTGGAACTTTTCCAATAGAATTGATGCTATGAACTTGAGGTTGTTTCTTTGGAAAGTGTACCGTGTGCTCATTACCATTAACATGAAAAGTGACATTGCCTTTGTTGCAATCAATAACAGCCCCTGCGGTATTCAAAAAGGGTCTACCAAGGATAATCGACATACTATCGTCCTCGGGAATATCAAGAATAACAAAGTCCGTTAAGATAGTGACATTTGCAACCACAACAGGCACATCCTCACAAATACCGACAGGTATAACAGTTGATTTACCAGCCATTTGCAAAGATATTTCAGTAGGTGTCAACTTATTCAATTCAAGTCTATGATATAAAGAGAGAGGCATAACACTAACACCGGCTCCAAGATCACATAAAGCAGTTTTAACATAGTTTCTTTTAATGGAGCATGGTATAGTCGGTACCCCTGGGTCTCCATGTTTTTTTGGTATTCCACCTTTAAAAGGGTAATCAGCAAGCATGGTGGAAATTTCAGCTTCCAGTATCTTTCTTTTATTTGTAATGATATCCTTCATATACTTAGCATAAGTATTTACTTTAAGAATATCAGTTAAGCCCATACGTTAGAAGATAGGTCTAATCATTTTAGCAAAGCGCTCAAAATCCTCATCATCCTTTGTCTTGGATGGTTTAGGAGGAAAGGGCATGGATTTCTGAACCCATGGTTCTCTTTCTCTACTGTGCTTCCTAGCACCAAAATCTCTCTTATCATAACATTGATTCTTTGATTGTGGGTTATCAAGATAACATCAGGTTCAATATCTACATCATTATTTTTGCTAGGTTGAGCATCAACATGAACATTATCATTAACATTATCACTAGGTGCATGTTCATCACCTGATTGTGTTTCAGCATCAGAAATAGAAATATCATTAGGATTCTCAGGTGTGTCTAGAACAGGTTCACTAGAAGCATGCAAAGTCCTATTGTTTTTCTTTTTCTTCTTTTTGGAAGAACTAGGTGCCTCTAAATTATTTCTCCGAGAATCTTACTTGATTCTCATAGGGTGACCTTCAAGATACAAAGGTTCCTGAGTCATTCTACCAGTTCTAGTAGCCACTCTAACAGCAAAGCCATATTTATTATTTAATTCATCGAGCAACTCACTTTGAGCTTTAAGTACTTGCTCAGCTTGAGTGGTAACCATAGAAGCATATTTGCTAATGAGTTTAAATTCACCTTTAACTCTAGCCATATAATCACTCAAGCGTCCTATCTCGAAAGCATTATTATTTAATTCTCTACCAACATAAGCATTAGAACTTTCTTGTCTAGCCATAAAGTCATCAAATTCATCTAAGCATGGGCTATGAAATTTAGTAGACGGGATTTCAACTTTATCATATCTATAGAGAGAATTTACCTTTACTACCTGTGTCGGGTTATCAAGACAATGTGTTTCTTCAACAAGCAATATATTAGACCATGAATTTCTTCAATAGGAGGTAAATTCTTAACATCTTTCGCTTTTACACCTTTTTCTTTCATTGATTTCTTTGCCTCTTGCATATCTTCAGGACTGAGAAATAGAACACCTCTCTTCTTAGGAGTGGGTTTAGGAATAGGCTCAGGAGTTGGCTTAATTGGTTCAGGAATTGCCTCAGGAATTGGCTCAGGGAGAGTCCAATTATTTTCATTAGTCAACATATTATTCAATACTAATTCAGCTTGGTCGACTGTTGTTTCCCTGAAAACACAACCAGCACAACTATCCAAGTAGTCCTTGGAAGCATTGGTTAGTCCATTATAAAAGATATCAAGTATTTCATTTTTCTTAAGAGGATAATCAGGCAAAGCATTAGGTAATCGGAGAAGTGTCCCCCAAGCTTGTGGGAGACTCTCTTCTTTGATTTGCACAAACTTATAAATTTCCCGCAAGGCAGCTTGTTTCTTATGAGCAGGGAAATATTTAGCAGAGAAGTAATAAATCATATCCTGGGGACTACGCACACAACCAGGATCAAGAGAATTAAACCAAGTCTTAGCATCACCCTTTAATGAGAACCGAAATATCTTAAGGATATAATAATAGCGAGACTTCTCATCATTAGTAAATAGGGTGTCTATATCATTCAACTTGGTAAGATGTGCCACAACAGTTTCAGATTCAAGGCCATAAAAAGGATCAGATTCAACCAAAGTAATAATCTCAGGATCAATAGAGAATTCATAATCCTTATCAGTAACACAGATAGGTGAAGTAGCAAAAGCAGGGTCGGGTTTCATTCTAGCATTAAGAGATTGCTGCTTCCATTTAGCTAATAACTTCTTAAGATCATATCTATCTTTGCAAGCAAAAATAGCTCTAGCACCTTCCTCATTCATAACATAACCCTCGGGAACAACAGGTAATTCATAATCACGGGGAGAACTTTCATCATCACTATCATCAATAATAGCATCTTCAATAATTTCATTCTCTCTAACCCTAGCAAGTTGTTCATCAAGAAATTCACCTAATGGCAAAGTAGTATCACGCACAGAAGTAGTTTCATCATAAGTAGCATGCATAGCAGAAGTGGCATCATCAATAACATGCGACATATCAGAATTCATAGCAGTACCAGGTTTAGGCGTCGCAAGCTTACTCATAACAGAAGGAGAATCTAGTGCAGAGCTAGATGGCAGTTCCTTACCTCCCCTCGTAGTTGAGGGCAAAATCTTAGTTCTTTCGTCTTTCAAGTCTCATAGTGATCAACAAATATGAATCCCAAGTGACTCAAAGTATAGAGCTATGCTCTCCGGCAACGGCGCCAGAAATTAGTCTTGATAACCCACAAGTGTAGGGGATCTCAACAACTTTCGAGGCTAGAGTATTCAACCCAAATTTATTGATTCGACACAAGGGGGGCCAAAGAATATTCTTAAGTATTAGCAGTTGAGTTGTCAATTCAACCGCACCTAGATAACTTAGTATCTGCAGCAAATTATTTAGTAGCAAAGTAGTATGATAGTAATGGTAATAGTGGCAAAAGTAAATATAATAGTTTTGTAGTAGTTGTAACAGTAGCAACGAAAAACTAAATAAGGGAAGCACAATATGTGAAAAGCTCCTAGGCATTGGATCAGTGATGGATAATTATGTCGGATGCGATTCCTCATGTAATAGCTATAACATAGGGTGACACAGAACTAGCTCTAGTTCATCAATGTAATGTAGGCATGTATTCCGAATATAGTCATACGTGCTTATGGAAAAGAACTTGCATGATATCTTTTGTCCTACCCTCCCGTGGCAGTGGGGTCCTAGTGGAAACTAAGGGATATTAAGGCCTCCTTTTAATAGAGAACCGGAACAAAGCATTAGCACATAGTGAATACATGAACTCCTGAAGCTATGGTCATCACGGAGAAGTATCCTGATTATTGTCACTTCGGGGTTGTCAGATCAGAACACATAATAGGTGACTATAGACTTGCAAGATAGGATCAAGAACCCACATATATTCATGAAAAAATAATATGTTCAGATCTGAAATCATGGCACTCGGGCCCTAGTGATAGCATTAAGCATAGCAAAGTCATAGCAACATCAATCTCAGAACATAGTGGATACTAGGGATGAAACCCTAACAAAACTAACATGATTACATGGTAAATCTCATCCAACCCATCACAGTCCAGCAAGCCTACGATGGAATTACTCACGCACGGCAGTGAGCATCATGAAATTGGTGATGGAGGATGGTTGATGATGACGACAGCGACGAATCCCCCTCTCCGGAGCCTCGGACGGACTCCAGATCAGCCCTCCTGAGAGAGATTAGGGCTTGGCGGTGGCTCCGTATCGTAAAACGCGATGAAACTTTCTCTTTGATTTTTTTCTCCACGAAACGGAATATATGGAGTTGGTGTTGAGGTGGCGTCAGGGGGCCACGAGACAGGGGGGCGCACCCAGGGGGGAGGGTGCGCCCCCCACCCTCGTGGACATGGTGTGGGCCCCCTGGACTTGATTCTTTCGCCAGTATTTTTTATATTTTTCAAAACTGATCTCCATGGATTTTCAGGTCATTTCGAGAACTTTTGTTTTCTGCACAATAAACAACACCATGGTAGTTCTGCTAAAAACAGCACCAGTTCGGGTTAGCTTCATTCAAATCATGCAAGTTAGAGTCCAAAACAAGGGCAAAAGTGTTTGGAAAAGTAGATGCGTTGGAGACGTATCAGTATCACCTTTCTGTGTCACAAAGTTGTCATCGCATACACAATTGCTATCTTGGTTCATGAAGTTTTGCATGAGAAAAGAGCTCACAAGTGAAAGAGCCACACAAGCTTTCAAGCAAGAAGGAAAGATAAGCAAAGAGCTTATAAGCAAGAACCATAGCATCATACTACATTAAGATTGTCATACCCGATCATCTTGGACCATACCATCGGAACACCATACATATAGCATACCTGGGATAGAGGTCATTGCATTTTTGCCTAGTAGGGTGTGCACAAGTTCCGTATCTGCCTATTATGCAATCGTGCTAGCGTCTCTCTAGCGTTGTGCAACAAGAGCATTTTCGTGGACTCCACATTTTGGCTCATTTTTGGTTTGCACAACCCCACTTATTTATTTGTGTGTGTGTCTCCGTGTACCATACCTTGCTATTGGTCTACTTGTTGCATTTGCAAATTTGTGAATCTTTTCCAACATTATTCAAGCTCACTAACAAGTGCATCAAATTTTGTGCCACCATCCTAACCAAGCTCCACCATAAGCTTTTACTTGTGTAGGTGTGAGAACCGACAAGAATTGGTACCAATTGTGCTATTTCATTGTCCGCATTTGAGTGGTCTTTGATCGATCTTCAACATCGGTCAAGGTACATTTGGTATAAGTTCTTCTCTTTCTCACACTCACATTTTGCTTGGAATGATGGATAGGCCAAGTTCTTCTACAAACCCACTCTTCGTCGAGCAAGACGATGACATGACATCATTCGTCACCAAGAGCCACCTCTTTGGTGCACAATGAGAATTGCATCAAGAGCAACAAGCAATGAGCGACCGCATCGACAATCTTACCACCGACTTGCGACTATCCAAGCAACAAACACGAGACTACTTTGACAACAAGCTCGACGCTCACAAGCAAGAGAACGATGCAAGAATGGACGAGATCCGCGCCTTGTTGGTGAACCGCCATCCTTCCACTTCTTCATACTCAAGACAGAGCCGCTCAACTCGACACTCCAACGACACCTTCTCCGGCTCAAGTACACCGACATCAAACACTCTTCGACGAGCCGCGCGTCAAGACCTTCATGCATCTCGCAATCCTCTACACGGAAATCATTCGCAAGAGCATGTCGACGAGCAAGTACTTCATCATCAAACAAACCAAGTTCCTTTTGCACAAGCTCAAGAACGACAACATCAACGTCACCAAGTGGAAGAGCGAGCGCGACAACATCAAGATGAACAAGACGCCAAGGCTCAATGTATTCAACAACAACAACGTGAAGCATAAGCTCTCGAGGCGCAACGTGCCCTTTAAGAATCAAGTCGAGCCATCGCCAAACGCAACCGCGATAGGCGCAATCAAGAGGAAGCACTTCGAGAAGAAATCCAAGAGCGAAACTACCAACCAAGAGTGCAACGTCAAGTTCCTCACCCTCCTCCTCAAGATCGACAAGCTCCTCCACAACCTCAAGTTCAACAAGAGAACAGCGACTATGGAAATCCTCCACGCCAAGAGCAACATGAGGTTGATTATCCTGCACGTCAAGGGCATCATCACCCTCAACAACAACACAATGAAGAGCAATGCTACGCCAAGCTAAAGTTCACCATGCCCAAGTTCAATGGAAGCAATGATCCCAAAGAGTACCTATCATGGGCATTGAAGGTCGACAAAATCGTTCGTTTGCACAACTATGAGGAAGAGAAGAAGATCGCTATGGCATACCTTGAGTTCCAAGACTATGTGCTCATATGGTGGGAACAAGTCCTTGAGCGCCGAGAAGCAAGAGGTGAACCACCAATCACCACTTGGGCTCAAATGAAAGATGTCATGCGAGCACGTTTTGTGCCCACCTACTACAACCGCGATCTCTTCAAGAAGCTCCAACTACTCAAGCAAGGAACAAAGAGTGTTGAGGAATACTAAAAGGAAACGGAGATAGCCATGATACGAGCCAATGTCACGGAAGATGATGAGCAAACTATGGCACGTTTCTTGAATGGCCTAAATCATCCAATCAAGAAGATTGCCGACTTCCAACCCTAGTCCAACCTCATTGAGCTCGTGCATCAAGCGACCAAAGCGGAACGTCAAGTGCAAGATGACTTCAAGTACGCCAAGTACTCATCCAAGACCTACGGCTTCTCCAACACCCAAGCTTCAACGACTCCTCTAACTTCTACCTCAACTAAGCCATCTACAAGTAACAACGACAAGTCGAGTTACAAGAAAACTATGACAACCTCAAGTCGTCATCCTCCTACTACAAGCAACTTCAAGCTGCGTGCTTCATCATCTACTCCAACCGATGAGACCGTCAATACAAGCTCCTTCAAGTGTTTCACTTGCGGCGGCCGAGGCCACAAGTCCTTTCAATGTACAAACAAGCGCACCATGATCCTCAACGACGATGGAACCTATGACTCCATGAGTGAAAAGGAAATGGAATCCCTTGAGAAAGTGGCCATGCACCGACGCGTGAACGAAGATGAAGATGATCAAGTATTTTGTGATGAGGATTCGAGCCCCGCTCTTGTTGTCTCCAAAGTCTTGACTCTTCAACATCAACAAGATGAAGACCAAAGATGCCACATCTTCCACACAAAGGCTAGCATCAATGGAAGGTCCATCAAGGTCATCATCGATGGAGGTAGTTATCACAACTTGGGAAGTGAAGAACTATGCTCCAAGCTACAATTGGTCAATATGAAGCACCCGCACCCATAAAAGGTCCAATGGCTAAGCGATTTTGGCACTATACGAGTTGAGCACATGGTCCAAGTCTCCTTCAAAATTGGAGCATATGAAGACACTTTGGAGTGTGATGTCGTCCCAATGTCCGTTTGCGACCTCCTTCTTGGTCGACCATGGCAATTTGACCGCAGCGTCATCCACAACGGGCGTACCAATCACTATAGCTTCAAGTTGAAAGGGAAGGAATATGTGTTACGACCTATGTCTCCTAGTGAAGTGATCACCGACAAGCAAGCCACCCATCATGGATAAAAGAGTGAGAAAGTGATCCACCCAAAAGAGAGTGAGAGCCACAAGCCAAAACCAAGTGCCACCATGATGAGAGACAAGAAAAACTTCATCCTATTTGCCACCAAAAGCGAGATGAGAGAAGTGTGTGAGAACCCATCGAGTGTTAGGGACTTTGTCCTTGTGTACAAGGACGAGGCACCAAAAACTAACACTCTCACGATCTACCTTTAGTGTTGTCTTCTCTTTTGCAGGAATTCCAAGATGTTTTCCCCAATGAGATACCTCCGGGTCTACCTCCACTACGAGGCATTGATCACTAAATCAACCTCATCCTCGGAGCACCCCTACCTAACAAAGCTCCCTATCATGTCAACCCCGAAGAAACTAAGGAGATCCAATGGCAAGTACAACATCTCATCGACAACGGACATGTATGTGAAAGCTTAAGCCCTTGTGCCATTCCGATTATACTTGTGCCCAAGCAAGATGGTAGTTTTCGCATGTGCTCAGATTGTAGACGCATCAATGCTATCACCGTTCGTTATAGGCATCCCATTCCTCGCCTAGATGATATGCTAGATGAACTTAGCGGTGCCACCATTTTCTCAAAAATTGATCTTAAAAGTGGCTATAATCAAATCCGCATACAAGAAGGTGATGAATGGAAAACCGCTTTCAAAACAAAATTTGGCTTGTACGAGTGGTTGGTTATGCCTATGGGTTTATCGGAAGCTCCCGGTACTTTCATGCGTCTTATGCATTTTGTACTTCGTACTTACATTGGAGTGTTTGTTGTGGTCTACTTTGATGAAATACTTGTATTTAGCAAATCCATGAAAGATCATCTAAAGCATGTTAGGGCTGTTTTGCAAACTCTTCGCAAGGAATGTCTTTTTGCCAGCATGAAAAAGTGCACGTTTGGTGTTGACAAACTTGTTTTCTTGGGTTTCGTTGTTTCCTCAAATGGTGTCCATGTTGATGAATCTAAAATTGAAGCAATTAAAACTTGGCCCCAACCCACCAATTTGCAACAAGTGCGTAGCTTTCTTGCCCTTGCGGGTTTCTATCGTCCCTTTGTGAAATACTTTAGCACCATCGCCGCACCTTTGCATGCTTTGAGTAAGAAAAACGCTCCTTTTTCTTGGGGACCTTTGCAATCTACCACTTTTGATGAACTCAAATCTTTGCTTACTCATGCTACGATTCTTGCTTTGCCCAACTTTGACAACACTTTTCAGGTTCATTGCGATGCAAGCAGTACCGGAATTGGAGGAGTTTTGATGCAAGCAAAACGAGCTATTGCATATTTTAGTGAAAAACTCTCCGGTGCTCAACTTAACTACCCCATCTATGACTAAGAGTTGTATGCTTTAGTACATGTGCTACATGTTTGGGAAAATTATCTTAGACCTCATGAGTTTGTCATACACAACGATCATGAAACACTTAAGTACTTAAAAGGCCAAACTAAGTTGAACAAGCGTCATGCCAAATGGAGTGAATTTATAGAGTCTTTTCCTTATGTCATCAAGTACATTAAGGGTAAGGAAAACGTAGTGGCGGATGCCCTTTCCTGCATATGCATGCTTGTCACTAAACTTGAGTTGAATGTTACTGGCTTTGAGCACATAAAAGACTTGAATGCGAATGATCCTACCTTTGCTACTCCTTATGCTAATGTTTGACGCATACATCTTGGGAACAATATTACATCGAAGATGATTATCTTATGAGAGCTAACAAACTTTGCATTCCCAAGTCTTCTCTTTGTTTTCTCCTTTTGCAAGAGGCTCCTGGAGGCGGACTCATGGGACACTTTGGATGCAACAAGACATTCACCATGCTCTCCAAGAACTAATTTTGGCCCAAGATGTTCCGTGACGTCTCACGCTTCACCAACCAATGCTCTACATGTTGCAAAGCTAAGTCTAAATCTCAATCTCATGGTCTTTACATGCCTCTTCCTATTCCTTATCAACCTTGGGAAGTTATTAGCATGGATTTTGTACTTGTCTTGCCTAGGACTCAAAATGGAAAGGATTTCGTGTTTGTTGTTGTGGACCGATTCTCTAAAATGGCTCATTTTATCCCATGCAACAAGATAGACGATGCTTCACATATTGCCAATATCTTTTGTAGGGACATCTTGCGCCTACATGGAGTGCCCAAGACGATCGTCTCAGACCACGACGTCAAGTTCTGGAGTTACTTTTGGAAAACTCTAAGCGCCAAGCTCGGATCAAGCTCTTATTCTCTTCGGCATACCATCCCCAAACCGATGGCCAAACGTAGGTGACGAACCGTACGCTCTCTACTCTAATTCATGTGTTGATCAAGAGGAACATCAAGGATTGGGAGGAGTGCCTACCTATTGCTGAGTACGCCTACAACCGAGCAAGACATTCGATAACCGGCAAGTCCCCTTTCGAGGTTGTCTACGGCTTCAACCCATTGTCCCCATTGGACATTCTACCTCTTCCACTACAAGAGCGCACCAACATGGATGCAAGTGCACGAGCAAGCTACCTTAAGAAGATGCATGAAGATACAAGGACCACCATCGAGCGCCAAGTACAACGACTCACGACCAAGCTCAACATCAACAAGCAACCCATGATATTCAACATTGGAGATCTCGTAGGGCTACACCTACGCAAGGACCGCTTCCCCAATGAACGCAAGTACAAACTTCTACCTCGAGCTGATGGACCCTTCAAGGTGCTAGCATGCTACAACATCAACGCATACAAGATTGACCTCCCACGAGACAAGTACAACGTGAACGACATCTTCAACGTCAAAGACCTCTCGCCATACCATGGTGATGAAACTTTCGATCCGAGGTCGGATCTTTCCCAAGGGGGGGGGGGTGAGATGATGCAGAGCATCCCACGATCATCCCCATGGACGTGCCTACATCTCCCACGACACCAGTTGGACCTATGACAAGAGCTAGAGCAAGGGCTATCGAAGAAAAGGTGAACTCGCTCCTCACCGAACTCCCACTCCCTACTTATGAGACATGGCTACTACCTCATGCGGAGAGTCTATGTGTGATCAGGTGTTTGGAGGACATGGATCAGCTACACCCATTGGACAAGTCGGCGAGGACACCAAGTTCAACGAATAAGAAGAAGGCCTGCTTGAAACTCCCAGTCATCGGATGACCGACGCCGACCGGACGTCCGATGCCTGGAGGCTCCAAACGACCAGCCAAGCCCCAGCCTTCACACGCTACAACAGCCAGACGACCGACGCCGACCGGACGTCCGACACCTCCCAGCTCCAGGATGACCGATCCTATCCGGACGTCCAGCACAACCACACCCGAGCCAAAACAACGGAAGCGAAGACTTTTGGATGACCGGACGACCGACCCCAACCGGACGACCGACAATTGATGTCCAGAACCAAAACATCGGACGCCCGACCGGCACCGGACGTCCGGACCTTCGTGAGCCTTCGGACGACCGGTGACCGTCGGATGTCCGACGCCTGTGCGTCCGCCCGAGTGTTGGGCCACTTACCCTTTCGTCCACTTAGATTACAAATAGACCTTTCCCACCTCCTAGCTAGAGTTAGCATTAATTTAGCTCATTTGTGAGATAGAGCTTCGCTCATCCATCCGAATCTACTCCTTCGCAAGGGACCGACACCTCTTTGGAGAAGATCCACTTGGATTCAAGACCTCCTTCCGGAGAAGACCATCTTCAAGTCCTCCTCACGGAGAAGAATCGGTTACCCTATGTATCGTCCCTTGTTGGATTTGGATCTTGTACCCTTTTGTGTTTCGGTGATCTATCACATGTGTGACTTTATTCTTGTTGGATGAGTGTTCTCTCGTGTTTTTCCCTTGTTCCCCTAATCGTGTTCTTCGTGTTCTTGGTAAGATTCCACTCCAAACGTGAAAGCTCGGCCTCTAGGGATCTACCCTACATCAAGTTTCCTCCCCAACCTCTTGGCAATGATCATTTTGCTCGATTCATGAAGCATGATGAGGGCGAGTCCTTCTGGGGTGCCCAGGGTTTCCGTCAGGGCTTGCTCATGTTCTTGGGGATTCCACTTGATCTGTGCAACACTAAATGTACCAGGGTAGCTGTTAACACCTTTGGAAAATTTCATCATTGGAACACTGAGGACCCCTACCTAGTTCGAACTTTAGTGTTTGCTTCTCTTCTAGAAGATATTCTTGTGCCCAGGGATGTTGTGTTTATGGATTTTGCTGCTTGGGGCAGGGATAGAGTGTCTTGGACTGTACCTCTGTATATCCTTGGTGCAAATTTTGCGGAGCAAATGCCCCAGGATGAGGACTGGATGCCCATAAATGGCAACCCCCACCCAGTACCTGTTGTGCCCTTCCCGGAGATGCCCTTGTTTATTTTTCCTCTGTATCAAGCTCTGGGATGGAATGATGTGCCACCTCCATCACCTGAACCTACACATAATGAAGTGGAAGATGACAATTGGGGCAACTAGAATGAGCCAGATGACCAGACAGCTCTCCAAGATATAGAATCAATGGTGGTAGGCCTCTCTGCTTAGCCTAGTTCTGATATTCAGTATCAGGTGCCTCTTGCTCGTGTCATTAACATTGAAGAGGACCAAATTGAAGATCATGAAGATCCTATGGTGGTTGAACAGGCTCTGGTGGATGCCAATAATTGGGCAATTTTGGTTTATCAGCCTCCTATGATTGAGGTTCAAGCTGAGGAGTTACTTGTTGTTGCTGTTCCGTTTGGGTCACCGCTGCCCGTTGAGATGATTTGGAGGCGATCGTTTGAAAATCTTCTGGATGCACCTATTATTTTTGAAGTGCCCAAGCCTCTGATGTTTCAGCCACTATCTCCTATGATATTATCAAAGAGGAACTGGGACTTTGCCTTCAGCCAAGATGATCTTCCTCTGCTGACATAGAAGGAGCAGGATCCTGCCAGGCCGGTTGCTAGAGCCCTGTTTACTGACGATGCTGAGAGGGATGCACCTGTTGAGGCTGTCCCCTGTCCCATTGTGAGCTCAAAAGCAAGGAGGCCACACAAGACTTTGGCGCCAACTTCTCTGGTGGAAACTTCAGTTCGAAGATGCACTAGAAGCTCGGTCCAGCGTGATGGGTTTAAGCCCACTTTCCATGAGCTAGCTCTGCATCCCAAGAGAAATAAGCCCAAGTCCAAGCCTCTCTCTATTGAGATGCCTAACGACCCTGCACATGCAGATATTCCTCCACCAACTCCAGGCAGTCGTCTGCAGGCAATTGGGAAGGAGCTGGAAATTGATGCCAAGCTGTTGACTGTGCATGTACTTATGGTGGATCCCCTAAATGATAAAATGCTACCACTAATGATTAGTGTGGCTATATTATGCTGGGTTTTGCAAGCCCTTAAATGTGCTCTCTGCTTTAGCTACTACTAGTTTTTATGTTCTGAAGAACTGTCATGTAATAATGTTGGCTCAAACTTATATATGCATTTTGGACATATGGCATTGTGTGTCATATGGTTTGTGGACCTTTTAATGATCTTTTTTATGAGTACTTCATGTAGAAACTGGAATGTGTTGTGTTGGAACGTCAGGGGCTGAAATTCTGAGAATAGGCAAAGAGCTGTTAGACAAAAAATTGATGAAAGCCATTGTGCCATAACTTGCTTACAAGAAACTAAATGCACCTCTTTTGATTCTAGAGCAATCAAAAGTTTCTGTCCTTAGAGATTTGACAGCTTTGCCTACGCCCCTTGAGGGAGTCCTGGATTAGTGGGTATCCGGACAGCCGGACTATATACTTTGGCCGGACTGATGGACCATGAAGATACAAGACTCAAGACTTCGTCCCATGTCTGGATGGGACTCTCCTTTGCGTGGAAGACAAGCTTGGAGATCCAGATATTAGATCTCCTTCTTTGTAACCGACTCTGTGTAAATCCTAGCCTCCTCCGCTGTCTATATAAACCAGAGGGTTTGGTCCATATAAGGACAATCATAATCATCATAGGCAAGCTTCTAGGGTTTAGCCTCTACGATCTCGTGGTAGATCAACTCTTTTAATACTCATATCATCAATATCAATCAAGCAGGAAGTAGGGTTTTACCTCCATCGAGAGGGCCCGAACCTAGGTAAAACATCGTGTCCCTTGCCTCCTGTTACCATTAGCCTTAGACACACAGATCGGGACCCCCTACCCGAGATCCGCCGGTTTTGACACCGACATTGGTGCTTTCATTGAGAGTTCCTCTGTGTCGTAGCAGCAAGGCTGGATGGCTCCTTTAATCATCAACAATAACGCGGTCCAAGGTGAGACTTTTCTCCTCGAACAAATCTTCGTGTTCGGCGGCTTCGCACTGCGGGCCAATTCGCTCGGCCATCTGGAGCAGATTGACAGCTACGCCCCTAGCCATCAGGTCAGGTTCGGAAACCTGAACTACACGGACGATATTCGTGGAGACTTGATCTTCGACGGATTCGGGCCTATGCCAGGAGCTTCGAACAGTCACGATGAGCACGGCTTAGACCCGTTGTCAGACAATACTTGGGATATCGCACCTGCAGTTGCCCCGGACCTAAATCTAGGGTAGATTGCGTCGTCCGAGGATGGGTGGATGGACCCCGCCCCGGAGGCCGCACACTCATCGGCGGTAGAGCCGAACACAGACTTCACCCCCAAGGAAGCATGTGTCTCCGGACCCCTGGACTTGTGTTCGGTTGTAGGTCCCAGACCGCGCGCCCCCGAGCCCGCCGATTCTGGCTGGGCTCCGGTAATGGAATTCGCCGCTGCGGATATCTTCCAGCACTCGCCCTTTTGCGACATGCTGAACTCATTAAAGTCTCTCTCTTTGTCATGAGACTCTTGGCCGAACTATGTCCAGCTCAAAGGGGAAGAAGGCCACGAAGAAATTCGTTGCCCACCCACCACCCACTTCATAGCCACTGTCGACGACGCAACAGACATGCTTGACTTCGACTCCGATGACACCGATGGCATGGACGTCGGTGCAGGAGACGATTCAGAACCACCACCCACAGGGCGCTGGACTACCACCTCATCATATGATATATACATGGTGGATATGCCTAAGGAGGACGATGGCGACAAAACGGAGGATAAAACCCCTGAACAAAATCCAAAACGACGGCTCAAACGTCGCTCTAAGTCCAGCCACAGTAAAAATAGCGATAACAGCGCTAGAAAGATCGACACCCAAGTCAATTCCGAAGGCAACAACGACCATATGGACCCAGCGATGGAGCAGGATGAGCCAGGTCACGCCGAACACAGCCCGGAGCAGACGCCCGATCACAGTGATCCCGAGGGATGAACTCATCAAACTGCCTAGGGACAGGAGCACAGTCCGGACGACGATGCATTCATCATCCCGGAAACACGTTTGGAACAAGATAACCTGCATAGAAGGCTTATGGCCACTGCAAGAAGTCTAAAGAAGCAGAAGAAAAGGCTTAAAGCCGCACAGGAAACGCTGAATCGCAGATGGAATAAAGTGCTAGACAGTGAAGAAAAATACGGTGACGATCGCCACACAAAGAGCTATCCAAAGCGCAAGCTGCTGCCAGAATTCGACGATGAGGCCATTCCACCGAAGAACAAGACGACCAGTAGGCCGGACCAACCACTTCATAACCGCAATGGAGCAGCTACTGACGCTGCACACGATTTACGTGCGCTCCTGGATAAAAAGGTCAGCGCGACCAGGTCCATCTATGGATCTAGAGGACACGTTCCGGTGCGGGATTATGGTCACCAAAACGATTAGACTGATCGAGTACCAGTTCGGAATTAGCACCAGACACAACAATAGCCGACGGCATGCCATAACATGTCTAGATAATGAGGGGCTGCTCACCCTCTATGCTTCACCGAAGAGGTACTGGACCACGAATTTCCACAGGGTTTTACACCTGTGAACATAGAGGCATATGACGGAACGACAGACCCCGGGGTCTGGATTGAGGATTTTATCCTGCATATCCACATGGCTCGTGGGGACAACCTCCACGCCATCAAATACGTTCCCCTCAAGTTGAAGGGACCAGATCGGCACTGGTTGAAAAGCCTCGCCAAAAATTCAATAGGAAGTTGGGAGGAACTCGAGGATGCTTTCAGGGCCAATTTTCAAGGGACCTATGTCCGACCTCCGGACGCGGACGATTTAAGTCACATAATTCAACAGCCCGGAGAGTCCGCCCGCAAGCTTTGGAACAGATTCCTCACTAAGAAGAATCAAATTTGTCGATTGTCCAGATGCCGAAGCCTTAGCAGCCTTCAAGCACAGTATCCGGGACGAGTAACTCGCCGGGCACCTCGGCCAAGAAAAGCCGAGGACAATGGCAGCCTTAACAAGCCTTATGACCCGCTTTTGCGCGGGTGAAGACAGCTGGTTGGCCCGTAGAGGCACCAGCGACCCAAGTACATCCGAAATCAGGGATGGCAACGGGAAGACACGACGCAATAAAAACAAACATCGAAACAAGGAAGAATGTCCGGACAACACAACGGTCAACGCCGGATTCAGGGGCTCTCGACCCGGTTAACAAAAGAAGCCATTTAAAGGCAGCAAAGAGGGACCGTCCGGCCTGAACAAAGTCCTGGACAGACTGTGCCAAATTCATGGCACCCCCGAAAAACCTGTGAACCACACTCATAGAGAATGCTGGGTCTTTAAGCAGGCCGGCAAATTAAATACCGAACAGAAGGGAAGGGAAACACCAAGAAAAGACGAGGATGAGCCTTGCCAGCCGAACACTGGGGGACAGAAAAAATTCCCACCAGAGGTAAAAACAGTAAACATGATCCATGCAGCTCACACCCCCAAGAGAAGGCGCAAACGCGTGCTCAGAGACGCATACGCTATTGAGCCCGTCGCCCCCAAACTTAACCACTGGTCGGCTCGCCTGATCACCTTCGATCACAGGGACTACCTGACTAGTATGCAGCATGGAGGATCAGCTGCCTTGTTGCTCGACCCAGTAATCGACGGATACCATCTCACTCGCGTCCTCATGGATGGCGGCAGTAGTCTCAATCTAATATACTAGGACACTGTCCGCAGGATGGGGATAGACCCATCCAGAATCAGCCAAAGCAACACCACCTTTTAAGGGGTGATACCAGGCGTTGAAGCCCGCTACAAGGGCTCCCTCGTACTAGAGGTGACATTCGGTTCCCCAGACAACTTCAGAAGCGAAGAACTACTCTTCACCATCGCCCCCTCCAAAGTGGTTATCATGCATTGCTCGGGAGAACGGCCTTCGCCCGCTTCAACGCAATACCGCACTACGCCTACCTTAAACTCAAGATGCCCGGTCCACGTGGCGTCATCACCATTAACAGAAATACAGAGCGTTCCTTACGCGCGGAAGGGTACGTGACGGCTCCAGCAGCCAGACACTAAGCAGCCTCTAATATCAGAACGCATGATCGGTCATCAAGACCACGGACACGGTTAGACGAGTCAGACAACCCAGATAAACCTGAGCTGGGCGCTATACATGTAATCCCATAGAGGACACCAGGGGCTTCAAATATTCAATAAAGCCCACCCTTTGGCTTGACCTCATTAACAGGCCAATGTCTTATACTTCTAGTATCCATTGATAATAGTCAACTCTTCGCACGCTTATGTCATACTCTTCTACATGAGTTTTCCTTTTTACAGACACCATTCGTGCGATACCCTCCGAGGACACGGCACAACGGAGACAAAGGCGCAGACGTGCAACAGGGCCCCACTCAAAGGTTTCTCTTTAGATTAAGCCCCTGTGTAAACCTTCTTTATTTTCTCTTGTTGCTTACACATCCCATGGGTACTACGCCCACAGGGGATACTGCCGTTATTGGCATTTCGCCACGACAGACTAATGCATGTACCTGGAAATACAGGGTTCATAATAAAGGGCATTCTTCAGCCCAGTATATGTTCTAAAGTCCGAATACCTTTGGGAGTGTTCGGCGTCGCGAGTTTGGCCTTATATGGATTAGCTCCGAATCATGTCTTTGGTCAAATGTTGGGATTTCCCGGCTCCTGGGTTTGCCGCCTTACGTTCCATTCTTATAGGCTAAGGCGGCCAAAGGAGAACTACTGCGATTGTCCCCTAGTTATTCCGGATGAGCACCTCAGTAGAGAAAGTCGAAAAGTGACTGTCATGATACAGCGAGAAACTGATCAACCACTTGAGGACTCATCAGGAATATTTAGGATTCCTCCGCATTAACGAAGGACCGTTTCCTGGTGTACACACGCGCCCATATTTGGATGCACGCAAAGGTACCAGGGGCTACATAGTAGCCCCACCATCAAACTCCTATGGCTAAGTGAAAGTGTTAAAGCTATATAGTCCGGTTGCCTAGTTCGACCTGCGATCACCTCCTTAATGGACCAAGATGTTGGATCAAGTGTGATTACGCACATTCTCGCGAACACCCCCGCATTGTGTGCGTGGGGGCTGAAGCCAACGACTGCTAACTTTCAGATTACATACATACATCAAACGGCCGCACATGAGGCACAATAACACTTTCGGGCGAAAAGTATAAACATAGCCGCCATAATTAAAATAAAATTGTTTTTAAAATGAAACGTTTGTCACTCGAACATGACATTCTTCAAGCACTGAGCCTCTATTAAACGAGCACCTTCTGTTACCTGCTCCAAGTAGTGCTCGGCTGGATCCTGGCTTCCCGTCGGATTCTGGGTCGCAATAATGGTGGCCTCCATATCTGTCCAATATGCTTTAACACGGGCAAGAGCCATCCGTGCACCCTCTATGCACACCGACCTTTTCATGGCATCGATTCGCAAAACGGCACCAAGGAATTGTTGCACTAAACCAAAATAATTGTCCGGCTTCGGCCCCTTCGGCCATAGATGGTCTATTACAGAGCTCATTGCAAGATCGGACAACCTATGGAGCTCGGCCACAGCAGCCATCCTCTCACTCAATGGCAACGGGCGCGTTGGAGCACTGAATTGCGACCAGAACAGCTTTTCCACTTCATTATATTTTTGATCCTCAAAAAACTTGGCCGCATCAGCCATACTCTTTGCCAGATCCGCATACGCGTCTGCAGGGCTCGAGCATCGATCCAGAGGAGCGTACTTCGGATCTAAGAACTTCATCCTCAATAAATAGGGGTTTCTAGCCGCGATTTCTTCGGCCTGTCGAAGCTCCTCCCGCGCATCCCTAATTTCGGAAAGCGCCTCCTTGGCTGCATCAAGGGCCTTCTTCAGGTCTGCCGAATTAGCCTTATTCTCTTTTTCAAGGAGCTCAAACCGGTCGGTGACATTTTTGAGCTCCACAGCCATCTCGGCTATTTTGTCTTCGCTTCGGCGATGAGCAGCCTGTTCGGCTCTCAACTCTTCAGCCGCCTTTAGGGCAGCAGCATTGCTAGCCCGGGCTTGTTCCTTGGCCAGGGCAAGTTTCGCCCTCAGGGCTTCCACGGCAGCAGCTCCGTCTACAGTCCAAGCAAATCACATTATGCTCCTCTTAATTTTTCCTATAACAAATAAGGAAAGAAGAGCACATACCTTGTGACTCGTTAAGCCGCTTGTTCACAAGTGTGATATCGGCATTAATAACTCCAATCTGTCGCCTCAGTTAGGCGACTTCAACGGACCGGTCGGCTGCCAAACCCTTAGCCACCTGTGTATGAACACAGTGTGATCATTACTCAAAGATGTGATCCTCCGTTTGCCGCCTTGGGCTAGCAACCAGAGTCTCAGGGGCTACTATCCATATGGAGCACACCTAGCGCGTACGCCACAACCAAGAATTACGTATTTTGTTACATACCTCAAAGCCTCTGAGTAGGCTCGTAAAAGCTTCATTCAACCCGCTTGTGGCGGATGAAATCTTCTCAAGCACTGTGCTCATTAATGAACGGTGATCCTCCGAGAGAGCAGCTTGCTCTAGAAGCCCGTCAGCGTATTCGGCCGGTCGCCGAACTATGCCGGACCTTTCTTATCACCCCCCGTGGGAGCTGAACATTCCGGGCTCATGGCGGCCGAAGTAATAGCTTATGGCCTTGGCAAATCTGGACTCCTCCGTGAAGACACCTTGGGGTCGCCCGCTCCATGAGGCGGAGAGGTTGGTGGGGTTTCACTCTCCATCATCTCCGGAAGGAGATCCCCCGAATACGAACTCTGTCGAGAAGAGCTGCTAGCCAGACTGCAAAGAATGGATCCTGGTTATTGTTCTCGGAGGAGGAAGCAGTAGCTTTGTATTTACGATTAACTTACAGCTCGGCTGAGGGCTGGCCCGTTTGTGGGCATGGCGCGGTGAAGACGCCCTTCGGGGCAGGGCCCTCTGGTGAAGTTTTCTTCCCTTCTCTGGGCACCTCCGTCTCCAAGTCTTCGGAGGTGGCTCTCTTCTTCCCGCGAGGGGAGGAGACCTTAGATTCCCCTCCCTGACTATCCTCCTTCGGGGAGGTAGCAATTCCCCCAGTTTGGATGTGCAATGTGTGAAGTTCTGCTTCTCTGTTCTTCCATTCATCTTTCCCTGAGGGCACTTGACTTAGCACACGACCAAGCATCTTGGCTATGGCGGGACTAGGCGAGCCTTTGGGAAGTGGCGCCGGACACATGATTCTCTCCGCCTTGCTGAGCCATTCCTGGCCATGGAGGGTTTTCAGAATAATGTTATGATAAATATAAACAAAGTGTTCGGTTTCTGGGTTACTTACTTGGGTATCTGGGCGGTTGCAGCTCAGGCCCACATCCTCGGTGGTGTCCGAACACTTTACTAGTGGTCCGAAGAATAACTTACACATCCCTTCGAGCGTCATGCCGAAGAAGTGTAGAATAGTCCGCGGACCTTCCGGATTGAACTCCCACATCCAGAGAGGCCGGTGTTTGCACGGCAACATCCGTCGGAATAGCATTACCTGAATTATGCTGACAAGGCTAATGTCCCTCTCAAGAAGCTCCCGGATGCGGCTGTGCAATGTTGGTACATCATTAGCAGGCCCCAATCCCGTCCTACATTGGCCCATGACGCCAGTTGAGGCAGAGGGCCCGAACAGAAGTCGGGGGCAGCCACCCACTTTGTTCCTCTGGGAGCCGTGACATAAGACCACCTCCGCTGCCATAGATCGGACACCTTCGGGAAGAAGCCCTTTGGCCATGGGGCGTTGGCATTCCTGCTTATTGTAGCACCTCCACACTCTGTGTGTCGCCCCTCAATCATCTTCGACTTCACATTGAAGGTCTTGAGCCATAAGCCAAAGTGCGGGGTGATGTGGAGGAAGGCTTCACACACAACGATGAACAACGAGATGTGAAGGATGGCGTCCGGAGCTAGATCATGAAAATCTAGCCCGTAATAGAACATGAGCCCTCTCACAAAGGGATCAAGGGTGAAGCCTAAGCCGCGGAGGAAGTGAGAAACAAATACGACGCTCTCGTTGGGCTCGGGAGTAGGGATGACTGCCCTGGACCAGGCAGCCTGTGTTTGATGTCGGCGGTCAGATATCTGACCTCCCTAAGCTTCACGATGTCCTCCTCTGTGATCGAGGAGGCCATCCACCGGCCTTGAAGGTTGGATCCGGACATGATTGAAGATCCGAAGTGCTTGAGCTTGGGCTTCGGATGTTAGAACTCGAGATGGCAAAAGGCGCAAGAGTGGTAGAAAAGAGGGATAGGCCTCGGCCACTCTATAAAGGGGGTGAATATCAAGTGTCCTCAGCGTAACCGCTTGGGACTTACCTAAAAACACGGAGTCATACCAACAGGCGTCGTGGGGTTGCATGCACCCGTATTAATGGAAGATCCCGCGATAAGGGGAACACGATATCTGCTCCGACGAGATGTGCCCGGGAAACCGCCTCGCAATATGTGATGTGGCTGATTGTGGGAAAACGGTTCGAATAATGACTCAACCATGGTGTCATGTCATATTATCTAAAGTTGTCAGCGGATTATATTTGTACGATATCGTTCTCTCTACGGTGGTATGTGAAAGTCACCCTGCAGAGTCGGACACGATTTATGTGTTCGAAGTTTACTTTGGAGTATTCGGAGATGGAACCCGCCTTGCAATGCCGAAGACAATCTACGCACCGGACTCATCGTCATTGAAGCCTGGTCCAGGGGCTACTGAGGGAGTCCTGGATTAGGGGGTATCCGGACAGCCGAACTATATACTTTGGCCGAACTGATGGACCATGAAGATACAAGACTCAAGACTTCGTCCCGTGTCCGGATGGGACTCTCCTTTGCGTGTAAGACAAGCTTGGAAATCCGGATATTAGATCTCCTTCTTTGTAACCGACTCTGTGTAAACCCTAGCCCCCTCCGGTGTCTATATAAACCGGAGGGTTTGGTCCGTATAAGGACAATCATAATCATCATAGGCTAGCTTCTAGGGTTTAGCCTCTACGATCTCGTGGTATATCAACTCTTGTAATACTCATATCATCAAGATCAATCAAGCAAGAAGTAGGGTTTTACCTCCATCGAGAGGGCCCGAACCTGGGTAAAACATCGTGTCCCTTGCCTCCTATTACCATTAGCCTTAGACACACAGATCGGGACCCCCTACCCGAGATCCGCCGGTTTTGACACCGACACCCCTTCCTTGGGTGCTTCTGGTGGTATTCTTGTAGTCTGGAATTCTTCTGTCTTTGCTGGGACTTTGTTGGAAGTTCAGCAATTTGCTGTGGTGATTGAGTTTGTCTCCAGGCAAAATAATGAGAGATGGACTTTAGTGGTTGTCTATGGACCTTGCCAGGGGGAAGCCAGGGATAATTTTGGCAATTGGCTGTATAATCTGCATACTCCTGTGGAAGAGAATTGGTTACTGTTAGGGGATTTTAATTTTTTGAGATCCTTGGATAATAGAAACTTACCTGGTGGTGATTTGAATGACATGTTCATCTTCAATGAGATAATTGGTCACTTGGGCCTTTTGGAACAACCTACCAAAGGTAGATCTTATACATGGTCAAACATGCAGGATATTCCATTCCTTGAGCAACTTGACTTGTTTTTCACTTCTGTAGACTGGATATCTAGACTATCCTATGACTGAGGTGTTGCATCTTGCTAAAACTGCATCTCACCATGTCCCTTATGTGCTGAGCATTAAAACTTCCATCCCTAAATCAAACCTCTTTAGGTTTGAGAATTATTGGTTAGAGTTGGATGGTTTCATGGATTGTGTTGATTCATCTTGGGAAAAACAATCCTGGAAGGGCCACATCACTCCTAGGATTGCAGACAAATTCAAGTCCTTGAGATTGTGTCTTAAGAGGTGGCAAAATAATATTTCTAAATTGAAAACCTTGGTCTGTAAATGCAATTATGTAGTCCTGCTTTTGGATGAACAGACATGAGTCAAATTTCAGAAGAGTGGTTAAGGCCCATGTGGAAAAGTTGCTTCACCTTCAATTCCTTTATTGGAATAAAAGATGTACTATTAGGGATATTAAAATAGGGGGGGGGGTGAAAATACAAAGTTCTTTCATGCCATGGCTACTGAGAGGCACAGGAGGAATTCTATTGCAAGTTTGAAATTATCTGATGGGACTCTAGTGACTGAGCACTCACAACTGGAAGGAATTATCCGGAATTGTTTTAAAAACAGAATGGGTTATTCAAGGGGAATTGTGATGGGATTTGACCTCTATTCTCTCATCACTCATGTGGAGGGTCTTGATAAACTAACTAGGCCTTTTGAGAAGGATGAAATGGACAATGTTGTGAAGCATATGCCTGTGGATAAAGCCACATGCCCTGATGGTTTTAATGGTCTGTTCTTCAAGAAGTGCTGGCACATAATCTCCAAAGATTTTTATGAGCTGGGCCAGGCTTTCTTTGATGGTTCTGCTAAGTTGGAAAATATCAATGACTCATATATCACTCTGGTCCCAAAAAAACTCTCACCTAAAGAAGTGGGTGACTTTAGACCTATCTCCTTAACTGGAATGGGTCTAAAGTTTCTCTCCAAGATGGCAGCTAATAGGTTCCAAGATTTGATTATGTTCACAAGAATCAGTATGGTTTCATAAAAAGCAGAACAATCCAGGATTGCATTGGCTGGACTTTTGAGTATCTGCACCAGTGCCACCAATGCAAGAGACCAATTGTAATTCTTAAGCTAGATTTGGAGAAGGCTTTTGATTCCCTGGAGCATGAGGCTATCATTCAAATTTTGAGATATAAGGGTTTCAATGAGAAGTGGATACTTTGGATGAAGCATCTCCTGTCTACTGGCACCTCCTCTGTTTTGCTTAATGGTGTTCTTGGTAGGAAATTTATCTGCAAACAGGGAGTTAGGCAGGGGGATCATGTCTCTCGTCTTCTATTTGTCATGGCTGCTGACCTCTTGCAGACTGTAAATAATGACATGTTTAGAAGAGGCATCCTTCATCTACCTATTCCTTGTCATGACCAGGATTACCCTGTGATTCAGTATGTAGATGACACCCTGATCATTTTACCTGCTGACAAGGACCAACTTGTTGCTCTGAAGGACATGCTTAAGGTTTTCTCTCAGTCCACTGGTCTTGATGTAAACTATCACAAATCTTTTATTATACCAATCAATGTGGACTCTGCTCAGATGATTGATTTAGCTGCTACTTTTGGCTGTCAAATTGGGAAAATGCCTTTTACTTATATTGGGCTGCCTGTGGGAACAACAAGGCCAAAAATGGTTGATTTTATGCCCTTGGTGGACTGCATGGGGAGGAGAATGACTGCTAGCTCCTCTTTCTTAAACCAAGGTGAAAGATTTCAGTTTTTAAACTCTGGCTTGTTTTCCATGCCCATTTTTTCTATGCAGCCTTGTTATCCCTACTGGAATTTCAAAGCAACTGGAAAGGATTCAAAGGCAATGCCTCTGGAGGAAGAATAGAGATGAGCCTGCTCCACCCCTTGCTACTTGGGAACTTATTTGTAGACCAAAAACCAGGGGAGGTCATGGCATTCTTAACCTTGGAGTACAAAATGTGGCTCTTCTTCTCAAGCATGCCAACAACTTTCTAAATAGGAAAGATATACCTTGGGTATCCTTAATCTGGGATTCTTATTACCATGATAGGCTGCCCCAGGGAACCTATGATTGTGGTTCCTTCTGGTGGCGAGATATCTGCAAAGCTATGCACAGCTTTAGAGATTGCTCCTAGGTCTAGATAAATGAAGGAGACATACTCTTATGTGGACTGATAATTGGAAGCTTGGTCAAGAGGCATCTACTCTACAATCCAAATTTCCTAGGCTTTTTTCTTATGCCAAGGACCCATGGATCACTGTTAATGTGTTTTTTTGGCTCTCGGGGCTTCTTCCAGCATTTCCATCTTCCTCTGTCTGCCCAAGCTTTTGATGACTTGGTCCTCCTGCAGTCTTTGATGGATATCCACAATAGAACCCCAGGGTCCAAGGATGTTTGGTTCTGGCAAGGCTCTTCCAAGGAGTACAAACACAAGATGTTTTACTCATATACCATTGCTTCTGAATCCTTTAACCCCTTGACCTCTTGGATTTGGAAATCCTCTTGTACCATGACAATCAAGGTGTTTGCTTGGATGCTCATTATGGACAGATTGAACCCAAAGGATATGGTGGAGAGGAGGCATTTGATGGAGTGAATTGTGTGCTTTGCCCTTTGCAAGCTGGGGAAACCAGACACCATCTGTTTTCTAACTGCAATTTTAGTGTCAGAGTGTGGAATTATCTGCAGATTGATTGGTCTTCTGGTGATTCCATGTCTGATTTGGTTATCCATGCCAGAGGAAGTTTGACAAACCCTTCTTCACTGAAGTGGTATTTATTGCTTGTAGGAATATCTAGATCATCAGAAATGCTAAAGTCTTCAGGAGTGAGAGGGCCAGGTTTAATAAATGGATATGTTCTTTCATTAATGATATTAGTCTTATGCAATACAGAGTGAAAGCTGCCTATAAGGATGAGCTCCCGAGATGGGTTTCTTTTCTGCCTCCTTGAGGCCTTCTTTTGTAACCTTTTGTTTCTAACTTATTTAGGTTAGTTTGTTTGATTACCCCTCGTAATCCTTGCTTTGTACTTGTTTCCTCTTCTAAATAAAACTTTTGATATGTTGTGGGGGTTTTGCCCCACAGTTCCCTGTCAAAGAAAACAGGAGTGTTGTGTCAATTTTTGGGATTTTTCGGGGTTCGTTTGCACATTTTTATGTATTAATTGAGTTTTCAATGCATTTATGTGCATAATTCAAATTTGAACTACACGCACATGCTCTAATGCATATAAATTGGTTGAAAATTCAAATATGTGTCCTTGGTTTCATGCTTAGGTCCCATGCAAGAAATGGGAACGAATGTCAAACACCCTGCCACCATCACTGGGCCGCAAACATTGAGATTCTTGGTTTTTAAATTCTAGTAAATCGAAAACTCGTCTGAAATTCATGAAACTTGGCATGCTATCATGGAGCGGCATCAACATGCTGTAGTTAATTTTCTCTCCCATTTGGGGCAGGTTTGGGTATAAGCTTCTCACAAACCAGAGCTTCTCACAACAAGTGTGATGGTTTCGGTAGGGAACTCCCACGTTTGGGGATGAAATGATATCAGCTGCCTCTTATTGCTTTCAAAAATTTTCTAGTGTCAACATAGAACAACATGAGTGTTGTGTCAATTTTTGGAATTTCGGGGTTCATTTGGACATTTTTATGCATTAATTGAGTTTTTGATGCATTTATGTGCATAATTCAAATTCGAACTACATGCACATGCTCTAATGCATATAAATTGGTTGAAAATTTAAATTTGTGTCCTTGGTTGCATGCTTAGGTCCCATGCAAGAAATGGGAATGAATATCATACACCTTGCCACCGTCACTCGGACACAAACATTGAGATTCCTGGTTTTTAAATTCTAGTAAATCCAAAACTCATTTGAAGTTCATGAAACTTGGCATGCTATCATGGAGCGGCATCAACATGCCGTGGTAATTTTCTTGTCCCATTTGGGGCAGGTTTGGGTATAAGCTTCTCACAAACCAGAGCTTCTTACAACAAGCCTGATGGTTTCGGTAGGGAACGTCCCACCTTGAGGGACGAAATGATATCCACTGCCTCTTATTGCTTTCAAAACATTTCTGGTGTCAACATAGAACAACGAGAGTGTTGTGTTCAATTTTGCAATTTTTCGCGGTTCGTTTGGACATTTTTATACATTAAGTGGGTTTTCTAGGAATTTTATTTGCATAATTCAAATTTGAATTACATGCACATGCTCCAGTGCATATAAATTGGTTGAAAAATCAAATCTTTGTCCTTGGGTGCATGCTTAGGTCCCATGAAAGAAATGAGAATGAATTTCAAACACCCGGGCACTGTTGATTGCCGGTGAAATGTTGAGATACTTTGTTTTTAAATTCTGGCAAATCCAAAACTCGTCTGAAATTCATGAAACTTGGCATGCTATCATGGAATGGCACCTGACATGTTGTGGTATTTTTTGTATCCATTTTGAGAGAATAAGCACTCAAATAACAGCCAACAAAGGCATTTTCAAACAAATAGCTGCCACTCTAACATCGCAAACGTTTGTATAATTCAAATCGTGTGCATTATGTTTTTTGAAACCTTGAACAGTAGGAGAACCTCCCACTGTTATATTTGTATTAATATGGTGATGTACAAGTTATATAGTGTCTGTATATGTGTCAACACCCCATTTGGGGTGTGTTAGAAAGCTAGTCTACAGAAGAAAGGATGATAGGGATGAGATGTTTGTGCTTTTCCTTGACCCTATAGGTAAGGAGAGAGAAGAATTTCTTAAATCTGTCCAACCAATAAAGTTTTGTTGGAACAATCCCCCTGAAGTGTTCATTGTTGCGTTCCTTCCATAAACTCCACGCCGCAAGCAAGAACATCTCCATGAATAGAGGCCGATTCCAGTGTTGTTTGGCCATAGTCACATTGTGAAGGCGTGACATTCCTTGTGGCCAGGAGAGACCTAGACTTGCCCAACAATCAATGCTGAAGCGGCACTCGAAGAACAAGTGCTCCAAGGTTTCCTCAACTTGCAATCCACAAAGAATACAATTGTGGTCTTCACCAACATTGTAATGTCGTCTTTTGAGCATATTCCTGGTATTAAGACGGTCAGCCAAAAGCAACCACCCAAAAACTTTAATTTTCATGGTTGATCTTGACTTCCAAATCCAACCAAAGGCCTCATGTGCTCGAACAATTCTGAAGTAGAATGTATAGTATTTATGTGCTGTGAATTGCTCTGATCCCCATGCATACATCCAAACATCTGCCTCATCAGATAGGGTAATCGTGGCCAGGTCAGATTGCATTTGTCGAACTTTAGTGTGAGCTTGCTCTGAAAGCGGAAGGTGAAACGCCTATCGCAGTGCCGTGATGGACAAGAAATCTCCGATCGAGATGTCTTCATTGATGGTGTAAGAGAATTCACGAGGATAACTATCAGTAATAATGTTGTTTGCCCAAGAGTCTTTCCAGAAAAGAACATTCTTGCCATTTGCTATCTGGACAGTGGAGATTCCCCTATAAATGGGCATTAGCTTTGCAACATCACACCACCAGAACGATCCACGCGTGTCTGAAGCGTGTGGTATGCGGTTAGAGTAATATGTATCCCAGAGGAGTTGGACCCAAGGCACGTCCCACCTATTATAGAATTTATGTAAGTATTTGAGTAAGAGGGCATCTCCTTGTGTTTTTAGGTCAATCACACCTAGGCCACCGCATTGCTTTGGTTGGCAGACCATGTTCCAGGCGGCAAGGGAGTAACATTTGTCAACTTGCTCAGTTTTTTTAGTCCACAAGAATTTTCTTCTAATCTTGTCCAGTAGTTCAATGATCTTGGTTGGCAATCTGAGTGTGCATAGAGCAAAAATGATCAACAAAGTGATTACTGAGTTGAGCAGGGATAATTTTCCACCATAGGATATCATGTTTAGAGTGGCAATTAGTCTTCTTTCCATGGAACAAACCAGTGGCATGAGCTCAATAATTGTTGGTCGTGTAGTTCCAAGTGGAAGGCCCAAATAGGTAAACGTCAACTTGCCAATGACACATCCAAAGATATTGGCTATTTCCTGAGTTTTTGCCAGGTCACAATTCATTGTGATGAGAGTGGATTTATGAAAGTTTATTTTCAACCCAATGGACGTGGCATAGACATTTAAGATGTCCTTGATGGTTGTAGCTTGTTGGGTGCATGCGGGTATAACCAAGATGATGTTGTCTGCGTGCTGAATTACAGGATAATCATTTTGGTGTTGGGATGGGAACGGCAGATGAATCAAGGTGTGTGGAAAAGCATCATTTATGGCAGCTTGCAAAAGGTCGGCCGCAAGGACAAAGATTAGGGGGGGGAGAGGATCCCCCTGTCTTACACCGCATTTATAGTAGAATTGCCGACCAGGAGTGCCATTAAGAAGGACCGAAGATTTTCCCGAGGAGAAGATGCATCGGATCCATCCCAGCCATTTGTTGTTGAATCCCATGTTTTTCATAATTTCAATCATTGCCTCATGTTCGATCGTATCAAATGCTTTGGCAAAATCTAACTTGATAAGCATAATTTCCTTTCTGGAAGATTGACATTGATATATGTACTCGTAAGCCCATGCGAGACAGTCTTGGATAGTCCGTCCTTTAAGAAATCCATATTGATTCTTGTGCACAATTTTGAGGATGACTTTTTGAAGTCTATTAGCCAAGATTTTTGTGACAACTTTGAGACAACAGTTGAGAAGCGTGATCGGTCGATAGTCATTGATAGACTCAGGAGAGCTGACTTTGGGGATGAGGGTGATGAAACTGTCATTAATGCTTTCCAAATTGAGCTCCCCATTATGGAATTGATTGCACAAGTTATAAAAGTCATTCTTGATGATTGGCCAGCATCATTTTAAGAATAAATCATTAAAGCCGTCCGGGCCAGGGGCTCTGTCCGCGGGCATTTCTCTAACAATTTTGTCGATCTCTTCATTTGTAAAAGGAATGGTCAGCTCATCGAGTCCATTGCATTTCTTCATTATTCTGGCTAGGTTGAATTTCATATTGCAGGGCCGTGATGATCCCATCCTTTCTTTAAACGTTTGAAAGATTATAGACTCTTTTCCTGCATGATCCTCCACCAAAATGTCGTCTGGTGTTGCTAGAGTAGAAATGTTGCTCTTCCTATATCTTTTAGAGGCCAAGGCCTGGAAAAATTTGGATGGATCATCCTCGAACTTGACCCATCTTATGGTGCACCGCTTTTTCCAATAAGCTTGTTGATATCATAATAATCTTATGATGTGGGCCTTGAGAATTCTTCTAAAATTAGCTTCAGGTATAGTTAAAGTCTGTTTGTTTTCAAGCTCATCAATCTCACAAAGGGCTTTATTTGAGTTCTCAATAGCCACAGATAGCTTAGATATACCTTTTCTCCAATGTTTAAGATCACGTCTCAGAGTTTTGAATTTTCGGCACAGAATGGTGGCAGTGTTTGAGGAGTGCACTGGTTTAGCCCAAGAAGATTCAACAATTTGCATGTATCCCGGATGTTGTACCCAGAATGATTCGAAGCGAAATAGTTTTGATTTAGGGATATTTGTTTCAATAGTAACCACATGTGGAATATGATCAGAGATTGGCTTACCAAGTGGTTTAACCAAAGTTTTTGGGTAAGATGTGGTCCAATTGGTACTCGTAAAAAACCAATCCAATTGCTCTAAAAGAGGGTCAAGCTGCATATTGCTCCACGTGAATGAACGTCCCTTGATAGGTAATTCAATGAGGCTTTAACAGCGGATGAAATCATTAAATGTGTTCATGTCATTAATGCTGCCTCCTGGTTTATTATGATTGTCAGGTGCACGTATAAAGTTAAAGTCACCCACAAAGAGCCATTCTTCACTTTAGGGAATGTTGAGTGAACAAAACCATTGGATGAATTGTTCCCTCTGCTCACCTTGGCAAGGACCATATACATTAACCAACGTCCAACATTGCACCGATTGGGTTGATTTGAAACGTGTGACCGGTGCAAAATCTTCAGATAGCAGCACGTCAGCCGAGAAAATAGTGCTATTCCAAATGGTGACAATACCCCCCGAAGCCCCACGAGAAGATACAAACGCAAATTGATCAAAGCGACGGGGGAAGCAAGACTTAATGAAAGACAAGTCGAATGATGGTTTTTAGTTTCTTGCAAACATACCACCGCATAGCCACTAGAGGTAATGGCATTGGAAAGCACTAACTGCTTGTCCCTAGAATTTAACAATTCACGTGCGTTATGTTGACCATTCACGTGACGCCACATGTCTTGTTTTTAATGACTATAGGATGTGTCGTGCCGACAGCTGCTTGACTGAATGGGAGGTGTGCGAGCGCATTTCGGTGCGCAGGCTGACCGAGAGGCGTGCAAGCTGTCCTCCAATGCACAGGCTCACCGAGAAGCATGCGAGCTGTATGCTGTGTAGGCTCACTGGGAATCGAGCCATTTGACTTCCATGACCGCCAGCCTTCCTCTCCATTAATGGCGCCCGAGCTGCTGCTTAATACGGGCGGCCTTACTGTTTGCCTCCCATTCCCCTCCCTCCCACTCACCCCCACCAACGCCATGGCGCAGAAGGATCATCTGCCACTAGTCTTCAAGTTTCGTGAAGTCGACATCGAGCCGGAGGAGATAGAAAATAAGGAGGAATGGGGCCTCATGGACATGGCCTAGAATGAGATGGCTGCGGTTGTTGCTGCTCCCGCTCCCGTCCTAGCTCCCATCCCTGCGCCCGCGCCAGCGACCATCCCTATAGCATTGACAGGCTGGTCGCCGAGAACTATCGCAGAGCTGGAAGCCGCGGGCTCCACCGAGGTCTCCACGGACCCGCGCGAGCTTGTGTACATGCCAGCGCCAGTGCCAGCGCATGTGCCCGTGCCCGTGCCCGTGCCCCATGCGCGCCCCCCTCAACGGCATGGGACACCTCCGTCGACCGCTACCTCTTAGTACCGCCAGCTGCCGTCCTCCCGTGCCTTGCCCATCGATCACGCGACCACATGATGTCTGTTTTACAAGTGAAGAACATTTTGTGCTGCCTTGAAGACTTCAACAACGGCGTCCCGGAGGACGACAATGACAAGGACGGTGCGGCACGCCGCCTCCGCCACCCCCGGAAATAGTTTTTTTCTTGGGTTTAATATTGTATCTCGATTGCAAACGTTTTAGTTAGAACACTCGTATGCAAACCGACAGCTCCCCAGGAAGCGAAGGGAAAATGTGCCAGGCAAGATTTATGCAGCTATTGATCGCAAAAATTTTAGATAGAGCACCCGTATGCAAAGCGAGAGCAAGATTTGTGCATCTCTTCAACGCAAACGGTTGTTTTGGATGACCCGTGTGCAACGACTTACAAACAATTTGGTAAGATTTGCATCTGTCATATTGGGTATGTTGCCATTTGTCAAACTTTAAAGATTGACATTTGTTGACCTAGTAACATTGTCATTTGTCAACCTTGTAACACTGTGATTTGTCAAAATATGCAGCTAAAATCACTAGTAGTATCTAATTTTTGCAACTAAAATTCAGTTAAAATCGCTGCGATTTTGGGGGATTTAACCCAGTCGGGCAGGAAGCTTGCCCGGGAACCTACGAGTTTGCACGCGAACAGGCTCACCGACGATTCATTGGCGCCACCGTTTGGCCAAAAGAACGCTCCCTCGCGCTGCGCAAGCTTGCGCTATAAGCCGTCTGCGGCAGCGGGGTGACAAGACATGCGAGAGGAGGACGAAACGCCACCTACACATACAGTTAATAAAAAAAATGTTTACGATTGAATTACCGACTATACACCCTTCTTGGTTTATAAGTAGGATTTAACTAATAAAATACGAATGCATGTCGCCAAAGATTATATAGTTAGATTCGTATTTGAACATAGTTTCCAATTGTATAATTTTTATAACATGCATTAACGTTTGGTTTGTTAAATTTGAGGGCAAAGTATGGCACATAATATAAAGGGGACTATAGACAAAGATGGAGGTAGTAGCACACGGCCGCTCTCTACGCAGCGACGCAAGTGTCGTCCGGCTTGTAGGCGACCATTTCATGCATGTTCAACTGCTCTATGCATGTGGTTGCTTGCGGTTGAGGCAGCCGCGGCGTGCTCTGCTCGCGTCCCACCACGCGCGCTCTGCTCTCGCGTCCCTCCGGGTGCTCTGCCCTCGTCCCTCCACTCGTGCTGCTAGTGTTTGGGTCCGGCGCACAATCACGCATGTTCGTGTGCATGCGGTTGCGCTTGGCGCGGCTCGAAAATACAGTTACCCGCTGCAAAAACTGCCGTGCAGACGCGCCGAGAATATAGGCCGCCCGGCTCCCATTTATTCCTTCACAATTTACCTTCATCTCTTGTGTCACACGACACAATAAGCACCTCCACGACAACACATACAGAGAGGGCATCCAGCGGTTCCAATGGCGATCCCCGTCGCTCCAATGGCGCTCCCAGTGGCCGACGACGACAACGGCGGGGAGTTCACCATGCGTCACATAGTGGACACCCATGTGAGGGGGGAGGCCCTCTCGGTGGTGTACACGAACGATTCTGTGTCGGTGGAGAGCTCCATCCAAACTATGAGCAGTTCCTGGCCGAGGACAAGTACCAAGTGGTCGGCTTCAACCTCGAGTACACCATCGGTCATGCCGGGCACGATCAGAAGGTTGTCGTTGCCCAGTTGTGCGTGCGACATGACATCCTTGTCTACCACTACCACCTGGCCACAAGGCCTTGCGAGCGTTTCTCCAGGTTTGTCAACAGCTCCGGCTGCAATTTCGCTACGGTGGACACCACCAACAATCTAAAAGCGCTCAAGGTTTCGGGATTTAAATGCCGGAATCTTGTCAACATCCAGGACCACTACAAGGTCTGAGGCAGCGACAACAACAAACTGAACTCCTTGGTTGACCTCGCCTCGGCCATCATCGACCCCTACTACATGAAGATGAAGGATGAGAGGAAGAAGTACAAGAATGCCTGGCACAGTGTTTGGCATGAGAGACTGGATGAACAACACGTCAAGTACGCAGCCAAGGACGCGTAGACAAGCTACGATATGTACAGGCGGATCGTTGGCATGAGGAAGTGTCTTCTTCATGCCCCAGACGAGGGATCGAGCCCCAGAGCAGTGGCGGGAGCATCACAAGAAGTAGATGACTAGACGATCGTTTCTCCTACTTTAGAATGCATGCAATTGTTTATTGAGGTGTGTGTGAATGATCTGTATAGTCACTTATGTAATTGGATGTTTATTTCAGTTATATATATATACATGTTATTCTTCTGTAGACAGACCAAATCACACGGCTTATTAGCAGCAATCATCTGTGTTATTATTGGTCTTCGCACACATTTCTAATCACGGGCCTGTTTGCCGCGTATCACACACATCTTGTTCAGTGGAACCATTTCCATTGTGTTGCGCAATAAAGGCTGCAAAGAGGGATCTACAGTAGCAAGCTCTATCGAGGTCTTTGTTTTGTAAATTTTGACATTTTTTGTTTTTTGAACACATGTTGATTGGCTTGAAGGTCTATCTTGTTACTTTTTGATAATTGTTTATACGCAAGCAACTAGTTTGCATTTTTCAAACTTTTTTGTACGAACAATATCGCACACGAACTTACTATAGTAACCATCTGTGTTATAATTTCTCATCGCAAACAGTTCATCGGAGTGGGCTGTTTGCTGCGTATCACACACATCTGGTTTACACGAATCGTTTGTATTCTTTTGGATGATCGCAAATGCTGCATATCACACACATCTTGGTAAGATGAACCGTTTCTGCTCTCTTGCCTAATCGAAAACGGTTTGTCCAAGTGAACCGTATGTTGTATATCACACACACCTTGATCTGGCTGACCGCTTCTGTTGCATTCCCTAATAGCACACAGTTCATCGGAGCGAACTGTATGCTGTATATCACACACATTGATATGGCTGCCTGTTTCTTTTGTTCTTCCTCATCACAAAAAGTTCTGCTGGCTCAACCGTATGCCCAGCATCTCACACGCAAGTAAAATCTTAACCGCGTTTGATGTGTCCACCATCGCAAACGTTTTACACCTTTTTTGACGGTTTTTTACACGACCATTTGCGATTATTGCATCGCACACAGTTTCGTTGAGGGGTCTCTGATCGTAGTGGCGCGTTAGCAGCATCCTGGAGTAGTGGTATGTTATCGAGGAGGTTTATTGATCTGGAGCCATCAAATAAATAATGTCGAAGGTACTAATTTGAAGGTTGTCAATGGGCAAAGAATGAAGCATTGTATCTCAGGTATGCCCATTAATGTTGAAAGCAATATTATCCAAACTAGGTCACCGAAAGAACACATAAAGGAAACCTTCTGGAATACTCCAGGATCATAAAAAAGAGGAGGTACGTGATACGGTAAGTAAACGGACTCCGAAAAATCCAGAAAATTTTTCTGTCAGTTTGGAATTTATTAAAAATTACTAAAATAAGAAACAACCAGGATGGCACCCCTGGTAGGCACAAGACACCAGGGTGCGTAGGCTTTCCTCGGTGGGTTGTGCCCACCTTGTGTACCTTCCGGACTCCGTTTTTCTTCCGTTTGCTTGTTTCCCAAGATAACTATTGGCCACCATATCGCGGAGAAATCTTATGATATTTTTTTCTCGCTGTTTTCTGCCAGATCTGAAAGTATGTCGTCTCAAGATTCCAAGGAAGAGTGCCCAGTTTCTTATCAGCCTTTAGATAAAAACATCTTGAATGACACCTATCCCTACATGTGGTTTTTCAATGAAGAGGATGAAGATGAACCAGTTCCTCCTCGTTTCAAGCACGAAAGCATGGAGTCATTATGCAAGAGGATAATAAAGCTTGAGATAGAGAATGATTAATTGAGGATAGATAATTTAATCTCCGATGTAAGCTGAAGAAAGAGAAGGACAAACCCTCTACTTCATCACCACCACCACCTTCTTCATCACCAAAGGAAACTTGAGTATCAAGTATGGGCACTCCCCTTGGCTTGTGCCAATCTTGGGGGAGGTGCCCCAGTATCGTATCACCTCCGTCATCACTTACCTTTACTTATCTTAGTTCAATCCATAGTTATTTTTTGCCTTAGACGAATAAAAGTTTAGTTCGATCCTTTCTTTTTGAGTGTTTTCTTAGTGATCTATCCTTGTAATCATGTGTGAGGTATATAATAATGTTTAGTTTGAGTATTGTTTTCTTTACTTCCTTGTTCAGAAAAAGAAAGGAAATAAATGAAAAACATCATATGCTAATCTTATGGTAAGTAGTGACATCACATAAGGAAGAGTATAAGTAGAAACTTTTATTGGAGATTTACAAACATAGCATTGGTCAATGATGCAATTCATGAAAGAATTAATAAGGGAAGAGAAGATTCACATACAAATACACTATCTTGGACATCTTTTGTGATTGTGAGCCCCCATGAAAATACTATATGCCAAAATTGTTGACGTTGGACAAGGAAGACAACATAATGATTTATGTTTGTTCATATTCACATAGAAGTTATATTGTCATAGATCCTTTAACATGTGGTGCTTGCCCCCCATCTTTGCTAGCCAAAAATGCCGCACTAAGTTGAGATACTAATTGTGCATCCAAAAACCCTTAACCCACATCTTGTTTTGAGAGTCTAGCATACCTACCTATGGATTGAGTAAGATCCTTCAAGTAAGTTGTCATCGGTGCAATAAGGAAATAAAAATTGCTTCTAAAAGTGTTGGATCATTTAGTGTAAGAGAAAATTGAGCGTTGTAAGAACTTGTGATGGAAAAGAATAAAAGCGACAGACTGCATAATAGAGGTTGCTATCATTAGGGGCAATATAATGTGACGTTCTTTTGCACTAAGAGATTGAGCATACAAACAAAAAGCGTGTGTCAACCTCTGCTTCCCTCTGCGAAGGGCCTATCTTTTATTTTTATATATTTACTTTTATGCAAGAGTCAAAGTATTTCTCTCTATTCTTTTTTTAATTTATTTTTCTTTTGGCAAACATCATGTGGTGAGGAAAGATCTAGGCACATATATCTAGTTGGATATGGGTGGCATGAGTTATTATTGTTGACATCACCCTTGAGGTGAATACGTTGGGAGGCAAAACTATAAGCCCCTATCTTACTATGTGTTCAGTTGAACCTTTTTGCTCATGTATATGCGGTGAATGTTAGCAGTCATAGAAGACTATATGATGGTCGAGCATGTGGACTTGCCTAAAGGCATCGATATGTGACCCTTTCCTAAAAAGATGGTGACTTGTAGTTGCAAAGTTGACCGAGAACGTAGTTTGTTAGTTTTTAATAGAGTTTATGCTTTATACTTCAAAGTTGTGATGAACTGTTACTTATTCATGAGAAGTTATATGATAAAAGTTCTATGATAAAGTTTTATGTTAAAGTTTATTGTTGTTAAAATAATATACATGATGCCTCTATGTCCGTATTTTGTTTCTTTTCGACACATCTCTCTCTCTAAGCATGTGAACATGTTTTTCGATTTCGGTTTTCGCTTCAGGACAAGCAAGGTCTAAACTTGGGGGAGTTGATACGTCCATTTTGCATCATGTTTTTCTACTATTATTTATATTGGGTTTATGCATAATAATGCCTTTTGGAGTAATTCTAATGCCTTTTCTCTCATTATATGCAAGGTTCACTCAAAGAGGGAGAATACCAGCAGCTAGAATTTTGGACATGGAAAAGCTATGTTAGGCCACCTATTCTGCACATCTCCAAATGAGCTGAAACTTCACAGGCGATTTTTATGGAATAAATAAGAATTGTTGGAGCAAATAAGTACCAAAAGGGGCCCACCAGGTGGGCATGCCCCACCTGGGCACGCTAGGGAGCCTAGGCACGCTCTGGTGGGTGCCCTCCTCGGCCCACCTCCGGTGCACCTCTTATTGTGTATAACCATTTGGACCTAACAAAAAAGAGGAAGATGTTCGGGATGAAGCGCCGCCGTCTCGAGGCGAAACTTGGGTAGGATCACTTTTGCCCTCCGACGGAGTGGTTCCGCCGGAGAACTTCCCTCCCGGAGGGGGAAATCATCGTCATCATCATCACCAATAACTCTTCCATCTTGGGAGGGCAAACTTCATCAACATCTTTAACAGCACCATCACCTCTCAAACCCTACTTCATCTCTTGTGTTCAATCCTTGTACCGGAACTATAGATTGGTGCTTGTGGTGACTAATAGTGTTGATTACATCTTGTAGTTGATTACTATATGGTTTATTTGGTGGAAGATTATATGTTCAGATCTATTATGCTATTTAATACCCCTCTGATCGTGAGCATGATTATCATTTGTGAGTAGTTACTTTTATTCTTGAGGTCACGGGAGAAATCTTGTTGCAAGTAATCATGTGAACTTGATATGTGTTCGATATTTTGATGGTATGAATGTTGTGATTCCCTTAGTGGTGTCATGTGAACGTCGAGTACATGACACCTCACCATACTTGGGCCTAAGGGAATGCATTGTGGAGTAGTTATTAAATGATGGGTTGCGAGAATGACATAAGCTTAAATCCTAGTTTATGCGCTACTTTGTAAGTGGCTGATTTGGATCCAAAAGTTTAATGCTATGGTTAGATTTATCCTTAATACTTTTCTCGTAGTTACCATTACCATTACTTGCTTGTTAAAAATTACCTTAGTATCAAACTACTCATTATTTATAATTTCAGTGCTTGCAAAGAATACCTTGCTAAAAACCACTTGTCATTTCCTTATGCTCCTCATTGGGTTCGACACTCTTATTTATTGAACGGACTACGACTGATCCCCTATACTTGTGGGTCATCATGCGCTTTTTTGTCAATTGCTCGATAGTCATTTATTCACCCACAGTATTATTTTCCCTCAAGAGAGAAGTCTGTAGTGAAACCTATGCCCCCCCGGGTCTATTTTCCATCATATATTTTCATATCTATAAACCAAAAATACCAAAAATACCTTGTTGCAATTTATTTACTTTTATTTCGTTCTATGTTTTAGTAATCTTTTCTATCTATCTCTATCAGATCTCACCTTTATCGCGTTGAGTGCAAGTGATCATTAAGGGATTGGCAACCCCTTTATCGCGTTGAGTGCAAGTGTTTGGTTGTTTGTGCAGGTGCATAGATTGGAGACTTGCGTGTATGTCCTACTGGATTGATACCTTGGTTCTTAACTGAGGGAAATACTTATCTCTACTTTGCTACATTACCCTTTCCTCTTCAACGAAAAAACCAATGCAAGCTCAAGAAGTAGCATCAAGGGTCACTGGTGGATCACTAAGCTACCTATACTAAGCATATAGGATAAGCAGGTAAGGTAAAAAAAGTAGGTTACATAATCAGGCTATGCATCAGAATAGGATCATACAATACAGTAGAAAAACTAATGCAAGCATGAGAGCGAATGGAATGGGCCATATTGGAATGATCAAGGGGCTTTGCTTGCCTGGAAGCGCTGCTGAAAAGGTCTGGTCGTCAGTGATGTAGTCGATGTCAGGAGCAGCGTCAGTCTCGGTGTCTACCGAGAGGAGAGGGGGAAGAAACAATAAATATAATGCAAACAGATGCATCATGATACCAGACATGGCAAAATACAGTGCTAGGGGCACTACTGCAGGATGCTGCTAACGCGACACTACGATCAGAGACCCTTTGACAAAACTGTGTGAGATGCGTTAATCGCAAACAATGATGTAAAAAAACCGTCAAAAAAGATGCGAAATGTTTGCGATGAATGATACATCAAACATGGTTCTGATTTTAGTTGTGTGTGTGATGCGGGGCATATGATTGATCTGTATGAACTGATTGCGATGAGAAAGAACAAAAGAAACGGGCAGCCAGATCAAGGTGTGTGCGATATACGGCATACATTTTGCTCCGATGAACCATTTGCGATGGTTGAGGTGAACACAAACGATTTGGTGTAACAAGATGTGTGTGATACCCGACAAATAGGTCGGTAATCAGAATTGTGTGTGATCATTATAGACAGCCCATATGGTCTTTTTTGTGAACTGTGTGCTTGTCAGGGCACACAGTTCAACAAACCAACCTGTGGGCGACATGTAGAAGATCTCTGTCAATTACATATTACTAAGTGTCTGCGATGAGATTGATAGGATAAACATAGATAACTAATTAATATGACCATTCCTCCTCCTCATCATTGTCGTCCTCTTCTTCGTCCTTCGACAGCTCCTCGTCCATCTGGTTGTCGTGTGACGACTCCGAAGGCGGCGTCCCTTCCATGAACCAGATATAATCAAGTTCTGGGCTCGACGCCGGACTCATGGAAGACGAACGGGATGATTCTGATAGTGACCTATCATCAGGCGCCAGACTACTGGCCGAACTGTCGTCTCGTTGTCGCTCGACATGGTTGTAGAGTGTGTGCCAGTGTGTAGCGTGGCCTGCCGGGGACGATGAAGATGGTGGACACTTAAACAGGGTATGCAGAGAAGAGGAACTGCAAATTGAAGCAAGGTTTTTTTGCAC
>NC_041391.1:346497700-346522921 GCF_002162155.2 Triticum dicoccoides
AGCAGGGGTTGACATATTATCTAACTACTAATATAATCAACCGCAATTATTTGTACCCAGTCGCTCCAAATTCCTGGAGTTGCTGTCGGAGTATTGGGCCACGGGTAGGCTAACCCGAGTCCTAGGACCTTTCAAGACATCGGGGCAGGCCGCGCCCCTCAAGCTGAGTCCCAAGAGCGACTCCAAGATAAGCCGAGTCCCAGACGGCGACTCCGAGATAAGCCAACTCCGAGCTGGCAACCTCCAGAGAGGCCGACTATGGAGAGTCGGCCCATGACTCCTCCCTCATCCTGAAGTACGATGTGGGGTACGGTCACGGCGTGGCAGTTCCCCCCTGCTTACGAAGGGCCGGCATGGCTACAGTGAGCCGTATCGCTGGAAGATCTCCAGTGAGGCGCAACACAGTTGCCATGCCTTCCCTGACCTCAGCCACAGTGCACCACGCACTGTGCCCACGACGCCGGCCTGTACGGCCCGAAGACGGCGGGGCCGCCTGTCAGTGGGTGGGCCGAAGGCGGCCTGGGCGCCCCGAAGACGGACCTATGGGA
The DNA here is from genome assembly GCF_002162155.2 of Triticum dicoccoides. Classification (NCBI taxonomy): domain Eukaryota; kingdom Viridiplantae; phylum Streptophyta; class Magnoliopsida; order Poales; family Poaceae; genus Triticum; species Triticum dicoccoides. The sequence goes on from NC_041391.1 coordinate 346,498,249, forward strand.
GTCAGCCTCCTTGGAGTCGGCCGACTCCTCCCGAGGGCCCCACGAGCCATTAACCAGATAGGATGGGGAATGGCGACAGTGATCGCCCGATAGATGGCGGCACTGTTGTCACGACCCAGTGACCGAGCCTGCGTCATCAGGAGTGCCGCTAAAGTACCAAGCATGTCCGCGGGACCCGCCAGTCGGCGGGCCCGAGAAGCCGGCGGGGAAGACGGCGGCCTGAGAGAAAGACGGCTGGGACCCGCGCCCAACCGGTTTACTATTGTACCCTCGAGGGTAGGCCTATATAAACCCCCTGGGGCACCCATGCAAAGGGTTCGGACCTAGATAGAGATAGAACAGATAGCACGGGAAGGAGAGAGCTAGCCTTGCCCTCTCCTGCCTCCCGAAACAGCTCCAGGAGCACCATTGTAGTCACTTTGCCTTAGTGATCATGCGGAGACCCCGCAGAGCAGCAGTAGGGGTGTTATATCCTAGGAGAGCCCTGAAGCTGGGTAAGTTCCGCCGGCGTGCATGTCTTCGCCTCATCCCGCTTCCAGGCACCTGCGACGTTCTACTCGCTCCCACCATGATAAGCCATCCTTTGGCATATGTCGTATCGAACCCCTGACATTTGGCGTCCACCATGGGGCGAGGTGCACCGTCGTCTGGAGATCTGTTCTGGACGGGAACCCTGTTCCTCCCCGGCGAGCATAGTCAGCCCGACACGCCGGATGGCGTCTGTGCCGACCCGCTGCACGGCGCTGAGATCGCCTGTGCGGCCAGCTGCCTCGCCGATCTTATCAGCGAGGTTCGCCTCTCCGATGAGCCTGCGTCCGATGCAGGCACGAATGTCCCCGAGAGCCTCCTCGCGGGCCTCCTCGACCAACTTCACGTTGCCGGCGAGCCTGCCGCGGACCTGGAGTCCATAGGATCCACCGACCCGATGCTGGTCGACTCCGAGACCGCGTCGCTCGACGCGTTCCCCACCAATGTGGTGGTCTACGACGAGCCGCTCTCTTACGCGGGAAGCGGCGGAAGCATCGTCACTGAGGTCCTCGTCCTCGACCACGGCGAGCGCTCCAGCGAAGGAGCGCACGACCCGCTTGACGCGGCCCTGCGAGGCCTTGCAGCGCCGATTCCGGAAGACGCCGACACCGAGACGCTGGAGGCGCTCCGCCTTCAACTTGTTGAGGGCGCGAAGAAGCTGTCAAGCATGAGGCGCTTGTCAGAAGCTTACCAACGCGAGATGGATCGCGCCGTAGGCGGCTCGCCGGCTCCGACCGGGCCTAGCCGCCTAGGCGCGGTCCGACAGCGCGGCGCAGCGATCGCCAACCTCTTCGGGGCTGATCGCCCTGTGTATGCCACGCCCGCAGAGAATATTCGTGCCGCCCATGCGGCGGCAGACGAGCTCGACGACTTCGAAGGCGAAGAGCGCCGCGTAATGACAGAGCGAGTTCAGCACCTCCTCGACGCGGCTGCCACGCAGAATGGAACCGGCTGCCGCAGCGCCAAAACGATGACCCACCGCCTCGCCGAGACCAAGGTGCGATGTCTCGGACGCCGACTGGCGGGGCCCGTGGGAAGAAGGACAAGGAGCCGGCTGTCAGCCACAGTCGGACTCACATCACCATCGAGCGCGACCAAGACGGCCGCCCCAAAGCGGTGGAACGGCGGGACGACTACCTGCCTCCCCCTCCTCGTAGAGAAAGGCGAGTCTCCCCGCCGCCCGTGGAACATCCGACTCTCGGCGACCACCTTGGCCGCCGAGAGGGAGTCGGAGAGAACGACGCCCGCCACCGGATCGACCGACTCCATCGATCCCTAGCGCTGGAAGAAGAAGACGAGTTGGGTCCCCCCTGCTTTGGACCCCGCATCCGAGATGAGCCCTTCCCCAAAGGGTTCACGCTCCCCCGAGACACGCCCAAATATACCGGCACCGTGAAGCCGGAAGATTGGCTGATCGACTACTCCACCGCCCTCAACATAGCGAACGGCAACGAGCGTGTTTCCGTAAGATACGTCCCGCTCATGCTCTAGGGCTCGGCCCGGACGTGGTTGAACAGTCTGAAGCCTCGCAGCATCAACAGCTGGGTCGACTTCACCGATGCTTTCATCCGCAACTTCACCAGCACGTACAAGCGACCTCCCAAGCCACACCAACTCTCCTTGTGCGTTCAAGGCCCTGACGAGTCTACTCGCGACTACCTCACGTGCTGGGGTGAACTCCGGAACTCCTGCGAGGGCGTGCACGAGGTGTAGGCCATCGAGTACTTTACTGCCGGGTGCAGAGAAGGCACCCTCCTCAAGCACAAGCTCCTCTGCGACGAGCCGGAGACCCTCGATGAGCTGCTGATCACAGCGGACAAGTACGCCACGGCCGACTCCTCCATGAAGGCGGAGATTCGAGTCAGCACAACTGGCAAAGTCGCCCCTCAGGCTCCAAGAACTCCGGCTGGAGACACCAGTCGGCGGCAACAGCAAAATGACTAGAAGCGCAAAGCCCCGCAGCCGACTTCCAACAGTCGGCAAGTGGCAACAACAGAAGACCAGCAGTTGGAGGGAGCGCCTCCGGTGAAGTGACAGAAGGGCGGCAAGTCCAACTGGCTGCCGGCTTTCTCCTACGAGCAGACTCTAGATGGTCCCTGCAAGTTCCACAGCGGCGCGAAGCCGTCAAACCACACCACCAGGAAATGCCACTGGCTGACCAGAATCGCCAAGGGGGACGGCCTGCTCCCTCCCCCTCCTGCTGGGCCGCCTCCTCCACAGCCGCCCCAGCAGCCGGCCGTCAGGCCAGTCGGCGCGATACAAGAGGAGTTCCCGGATGAGCACGGAGCCTATGTGGTGTTCACCAGTGTAGCGGATGACCGATGCAGCAGGCGCCAACAACAGCAAGAAGTGAATGCGGTTGCGACAAGTACTCCAGAGTTCATGCATTGGTCCGAAAAGCCTATCAGTTGGAGCAGAGGTGATGCCGAGTCCAGGCTCCTACGCCTTGGTCTTAGGTGCCACACTCGCCACTGATAGGCGGGCCGCTCGCTTCTCGCGAGTACTGATAGACGGAGGCAGCAGTATCAACATCCTGTACAAGGATACAATGGAGAAATTAGGAATCAAGCGAAGACAGCTTGAGAGCAGCCGGACTGTGTTCCACGGAATCGTCCCTGGCCTTTCCTGCTCACCAATCGGCAAGATCCTGATAGATGTCCTCTTTGGAGACAAGGATCATTTCCGCTGAGAGCCAATTTGGTTTGAGGTGGTGGACCTTGAAAGCCCATATCATGCATTGCTTGGCCGACCCGCCTTGGCCAAGTTCATGGCGGTCCCCCACTACGCCTACCTCAAGATGAATATGCCGAGTTCCAAGGGAATCCTAACCGTGTCCGGCAACTACAGGAAGTCGTCCGCTTGCGCGGCCGAAAGTAGTCGGCTGGCCGAGTCCTTGGTGATTGCGGCTGAGGAACGGCTTCTTGATCGGGTCGTGGCGATGGCCGGCAAGCAGCCCGAGTTATCGCCCGACCCCAAGGAGTCGGAAGCAGAAGGATCATTCAAGCCGGCCAAAGAAACAAAGAAGATACCATTGGACCCGGAGCACCCGGAGAGATACGCTGTCATGGGCACAGGCCTTGACAGCAAATAGGAAGGCGAGCTCGTCGATTTCCTCCGTGAGAATCGCGACATCTTCGCGTGGTCCCCCAAGGACATGCCTGGTGTCCCGACGGAATTCGCTGAGCACAAATTACACGTCCGGTCTGATATGAAGCCCGTCAGGCAGCCCTTGCGCCGCCTGTCAGAAGAAAAAAGAAGAGTTGTTGGAGAAGAAATAGCCCGGCTCCTGGCCACCGGCTTCATCATGGAAGTGTTTTTTCCAGAGTGGCTGGCAAACCCAGTACTGGTGCTGAAAAAGAACAAGCAGTGGCGGATGTGCATTGATTACACGAGCCTCAACAAAGCTTGCCCCAAGGACCCATTTGCTCTGCCGAGAATTGATCAGGTGATAGACTCCACAGCCGGATGCGAGCTATTGAGTTTCCTAGACGCATATTCAGGATATCACCAGATCAAGCTTAACCCGGCTGACAGACTGAAGACCGCCTTCATCACGCCGTTTGGAGCCTTCTGCTACCTGACCATGACGTTCGGCTTAAGAAACGCCGGCGCCACCTTTCAGCATTGCATGCAGAAGTGCCTCCTGAAGCAACTCGGCAGAAATGTCCACGTCTATGTGGATGATGTAGTGGTGAAGACAGAGAAGCGTGGAACCTTGCTGGAGGACCTCAAGGAAACATTTGAGAATCTGCGCCGATTCCAGATCAAGCTCAACCCAGAGAAGTGCGTTTTTGGAGTACCAGCCGGCCAGCTCCTCGGTTTCCTGGTCTCCGAACGCGGCATAGAGTGCAATCCTGTTAAGATCAAGGCCATCGAGAGGATGGAAGCACCCAGACGACTGTTAGATGTGCAGAAGTTCACCGGCTGTTTGGCATCCATCAGCCGATTCATCAGTCGGCTGGGCGAGAAGGCTCTCCCCTTGTATCAGCTCATGAAGAAGACGACCTTCTTTGAGTGGACTCCCAAGGCGGACGAGGCTTTTCTCCAACTAAAGAAGATGTTGACTACTCCCCCTATGCTAGCGGCTCCGACCCCCAAAGAGCCCATGCTCCTATACATTGCCGCCACCAGCCGAGTAGTCAACACAGTCATTGTAGTCGAGCGCAAGGAGGAAGGCAAGGCGCTGCCTGTCCAGAGACCGGTATATTACTTGAGCGAGGTACTGTCGGCCTCCAAGAAGAACTACCCCCATTACCAGAAGATGTGCTACAGCGTGCATTTTGCCGCCAAGAAATTGAAGCCTTACTTCGAGGAGCATCCAATCACTGTGGTCTACACAGCTCCACTGGCCGAGATCATCGGAAGCCGAGATGCTTCTGGCCGAGTGGCCAAATGGGCCATCGACCTGGCCCCCTACACCATCTACTACGAGCCTCGCACCGCCATCAAGTCGCAAGCACTGGCCATTTCCTCGTCGACTGGGCTGAGACCCAGTATCTGCCGCCAGTGCCCGACTCACCCATTGGTGGATGCACTTCGACAGCTCCAAGATGCGCACCGGCTTGGGAGCTGGCGTCGTCCTCACTTCCCCCAAGGGTGAGAAGCTCAGATATGCGCTGCAGATCCACTTCGCCGCCTCCAACAACGTGGCCGAGTACAAGGCGGTCATCCACGGGCTCCGGCTCGCCAAAGAACTCGGCATTCGCCGGATCCTGTGTTATGGCGACTCTGACTTGGTGGTCCAGCAATCATCTGGCGATTGGGACGCCAAGGACGCAAAGATGGCGAGCTACCGTTTCCTCGTCTAGCAACTCAGCGGATACTTCGAGGGGTGCGAGTTCCTCCATGTGCCAAGGAACGACAACGACCAAGCAGACACCTTGGCACAAATCGGCTCCACCCGCCAGGCAATACCATCTGGTTTTCCAGGTAATAAATTTCCAGAAAAGACCGTCGTGCTCATTAGCCCCAGGATTACTGTTAGCTGATGAGGCTCCAACTTGATATAGAAATTCCAAGCAGAAAAACAAAATATGTAGTACAAGGCCATTCTGGCATGTGAGTACAACAAATGGTTTCTAGTGGTTGATGGCGGAAGCGGGTTGTGAAACATTAGTGTCTATGGGACTCCATTTCCCACGGGAACAGCTGACCAGGTTAACTCCTATCTTCGCGAGGCTGCTATCTCCATTACTTAGGTTCCGGGGCTGTCATCGCGTCGCTCCTCTTCGTGCAAGAAAATCTGGCCAAGACAATAGCCAGGGACAAGCCAGTGAGTACTTTGAATGTACTCGCAAACATTATGAACACAGGTATAATATAACAATGATGTGCTGAAAATATTTTATGCTCATGACGTCAGTCACAAAAGATAAATAAATCTCTGATGCGTGCAAGCAAGTTATTTATAAAATTGCAATAACATAGTAGTATTAAAATTTATGAAATAAATAACAAGCAAAGCCACAGTCGGGCGTCTTAGCGACACCACATAAAGGGCTTTAAAAGAAATGCCACAGTCGGGCGTCTGAGCGACACCACATAAAGGGCTTTAAAAGAAATGCCACAGTCGGGCGTCTGAGCGACACCACATAAAGGGCTTTAAAAGAAATGCCACAGTCGGGCGTCTTAGCGACACCACATAAAGGGCTTTAAAAGAAATGCCACAGTCGGGCGTCTGAGCGACACCACATAAAGGGCTTTAAAAGAAATGCCACAGTCGGGCGTCTGAGCGACACCACATAAAGGGCTTTAAAAGAAATGCCACAGTCGGGCGTCTGAGCGACACCACATAAAGGGCTTTAAAAGAAATGCCACAGTCGGGCGTCTGAGCGACACCACATGAAGGGCTTTAAAATAAACAATCATAGTGAATATCCCGGAGGTAGAACCATCCTAGAGATACTCGATAATAACAATAATATCACTGGTTAGTCAACAATAATAATAATCATAATTATCACAAGTCACAGGTAGTAGTTCCAGTTCTGGTTAACAGTTTCACCTCTGAAGACCGACACTAAGACCGACACTTGACCCATCCCAGACTGTAATCCTTAACCATGGACACGGCTATTCAAATAGGTTTAATCTCTGCAGAGGGTGTACTCTTTACCCACGAGTAACGGATTTCTTTAGTCCATCGGGACTAATTCCGTCTACGGTCTTTTTGTTGAAAACACACCTAACTTGCACACACCAGCTTATCTCACACGTGTCTGGAATCACCCACGACACCTGTTAAGCAAACTCTAAGTGGGGAGGCTACAACCTCGCGTAGCATGGGATCAAATTTATATCGCGCGCTCTAAGGGGTGGCCTCCCCTCTCGGTCCCAACCGGAAACACCCATGCCCCCGGACCAGGTGGCCTGCCTACCAGCTACAACCGGTATCTTCCACCATGGCCTCTCTGTATGGTGTGTGCTAGAAAGAGGTTGACAACTTACTGAACCGTACTCTACTTGCTGTAGAGATGAGTGGTAGTACGAAACAAGTATGGGGGTTACTGGCACAAGACTCGATCTACGATCGACTTAGGAGGTTTAAGTATTCCCTGCATGATTAGCATGACGAATATATTTCAACCAACAGAGTCACCGCTCATATCACATTGCCATGCAATACCAGACATAACCGTCCCGACGGAGACCGGCGACAAACTCATGCCTACCCAAGGCGAAGGTTTTCCCGGGTTCCTGCCGGTATGCATGCAAGGCACATGAGGGTGATTATCATCACAAGTGTGTCCATTTCCAACAGCATGGAAATCAATAACATGCACCCATGCATATGATCATATCACATGAAATAACAAGTTTCTCCAAAGTGAGGTGATGTTATGAACGTGTCATCGAACACACAAAAATATTATGCCGGGGTTCAGAATGCTTGCCTTCAATGTGTGGAAAGGCAGGGCGCACTCCAAAACTTGAAACATTTCTCCTCTCTTCAAAAATCCTATTTTAGCAATATAAAAGAATTAACACACAAAATAAAAACAGCACCAAAAGTTGTTCTAATTTTTTTATATAAATCTTAAAATAAACTAGGTGAAATTTGAGAGAGGTAGGAAAAAGAATCATTTCATTTGGAGTTATATTTAAAAAGATATAACCAGTCAAAGTTTTGGTCAAATTTGATTTTAAATAAAACAGAAAAAGAAAAACGTTTCAGAATGTAATACGCTTTCGAAGCGGGAGAAAGGTACTGGGGTGGATTACACCTTCACTTAAACACGTGGACGGCGCGGTGAGACACTGACAGCGGGTCCCGGGGGCCCACTAGTCAGGTTTGCCTATTTCTTTTTTCCCCCTTCTTTCTCTGTCCCGAGCGGAGGTGGAGCTCCGGCGATCGTCGCCGGCGACTGGCGGCTCCTCGCGGGGCGCCGAGGGTGGGGATGGATCCGCCACTCCAGGGCGGTCATCCCGGTGGTCGTCAGGTAGGTGGGGGCGGAGGGAGCTGCCGGCGGCGAGCTTCGCGGCGGAGGAGGCTTTGGTGGCGAAGTGGTTTTGTGGCGGCGATGGCTCCCGATCAAAATCAAGTAGGGGGTTGGGTTCCTGGATGGAAGGAGGGGTTCTTGGTGAAGAGAACGGGGAGGGGGAAGCCCTGGTGGCGCCGGAGTGAACGAGACAGTGGCGGCGGCAGGAGTTGCCGGAGATGAAGAAGGCGGCGTTTCCCTGACGATTGCGGGCTATGGGGGTTCCATGGGGGTAGCTTGAGGTTGTGTGCGTGCTCAGAGGGGCTCGGGGTCCCTTTTATAGCGCGACGAGGTCGGTTCCGCGGCGGTGGATAAGGCGGCCGGCGAACCGCCGTTCTGTAGCTGCAGGGGAACATGGCGGCGACGAGAGCTAGGCGACACCCTTGTGGATGAGCTTGAGCTGTTCAAGGGGCCAGGTGGCGAGCCGGGGTGGCTTGGGCGGCGCTGAACGGCGCAGGGCTGTCGGCCGACGCCCGCGTGCCGCCAAAAGTGCTCTGGCGGTGGCGCTGTAGGGCGCCAGGGCGGGCTCTCATGTTGTGGCGAGGCGGGGAGTGCATGGCGAGGTTCTGCAGTGTGGGCCAAGACAGGGGCGCGACGCGGCGGCTCGTGTGCGCGGCTGCAATTTGCGCGCTCTGGGCGCGCCCAGCGCACGCACACCAGATGCTCGGCGAAATGCCATGGCACTCCAGAGCGCTTGGTTGGAGCTAGGAGTTAGCAGGTCTAGGCTATGGCTTGCAAGGAGATCAATGGACAAGCTTAAGGGGTCAGAGGATCAGGTTCACACTGCTAACTAAAATCCATGCCAAATCTGACCATGCACTCCAGGTGTTTGACAAAATGCCACAGGCACTTAGGCAAGTCTTGGAGTGGTCAAAAACTCCAGATCAGTGTCTCCTTAGATGCAAGAGAGAGTGGTGAGGTTAGTTTGTGAAAAGCACAAACTTGTTAGTGCAAGTTTTGCAAAACTACAATTCTGGACAGGAAATAAATGACATTATTTCATGAACCAAAATTAATCCAATGGGTGCATGCTCCTGGGTTTAGGGGTTTGGTAGGGTTGTCTACAAGTAGGAGAAAACACAAGATCTTTGGAGCAAAATTAAATAGGGTTGCAGTAGAAATCACAAGGCTGGACCAGAATGAAAAAGAGGATGATTCACTCAATTTTTTCAAAGAACATAAATAGGTTTTTGCACAAAGTGGAATAATAGGCTCCTACTGACCTCCCCTAATTTTGGTAGAAGTTTTAAAGAAATATTTAAATAGGTTGAAGTGTAAAATTGCCCACTGGACCAGATTTGAAAACTTGGTGTAGAACTCAAAATATCCAATGAATGAAATATATTATTGCACAAAAGTGATTTAGAGACATCACATGATATCTCCAAATTTTGGTGAAATTTTTTGTCAAATATATCAAATGGTTGTAGTTCAAAAAGAGCTCGAAATTTTAAAACAAGTCATTTAATGAATAAAGCTCAGGGTGAAATAATTTTATAAATAAATCTCCTGATTGAGAGATGTTTTTTCTAAATGAGAGGGAAAATAAGTCCAATATATTTTGGAAGGATCCACTTGGGAAAAATTTCTTAATATTAAAAGAAAAGTTTTGAAATCAACAGAGATATACTTGCATGCAAAAATTTTAAACTCTTGGCAAAATTTTAATAACTAAAACCTGGTTAAATTTTTGGGGTGTTACAATACTACCCCCCTTAAGAAAAATCTCGTCCTCGAGATTTGCTAAGAGCCGTTGTGAAAAACAAAAGTTCCATATGCGTTCGAGCGGTTGTGAGACTGCTGCCGTGGTGCTGCATGAATAAAAATAATAATAATCCACGTAGTGAGGGGATAAATGATGCAGCAATTCAGTAAAAAGAAAACTCATACTAGGATCTTTCGCGGTTACACAAGTCAATCACGAAGAAAAATTACTCAAACCAGTAGAAACTAAATACTCGACTCGTCGCACAAATTTGGGGTACCATGCATAAGATACACGCAAATATAAATGCTGCAAAAACAAATACAGTAGTGACGTCTAAAATGAAAACGGTAACTGGGTGGGGTCCTGATAAAATGTCTCTGGTAAAGGGATACACTCCTCTTCTATAGGAGGAAGTGGATTGACCAGTCGATGTATGCGTCTCTCCAGGTCGGGCCTCAGTGGTCTGCCGATGGCATTCTGAGGATTCAGATCAGTGAGATCCTGGAGATAATCCATCACTCGTTGGTTCAAATGCTCTTGAGCGATGATGTACTGGATAAGGTTGGCCAGAACTGGGTCTCTCTCAATACGCCCACCGGGAAAAGACGTTACTTCTTCGGGTGCTGCACGGCTCGGAAAGTAATAATATCCTCGTTCGCGGGCATAGGGTACTGCGGATCGAAGGCGAGCAATCACTTCTTTCGCAGCAGCTTCTATGGCCAAGTGTGGGGTTGGCATAGATTTCTCCACGAAGGAAAGTTCCGTTGGATCTTGGTTGGGGTCTACAAGAGGAATGTGTACTGCTGCCCAATATTCCGAGGTGGATGGGGTGATTCTAGATTTGAACAGCTCGTACTGGGGTGGCTGGGTAGAACCCATGGTACTGCGGGTAAAATCCCACAATATTTTGACAAAGCTACCTGGGGTTGCATCTCGGGTTCTCAGATGAATGCTGGGGCTCGGCATGACAGGAAAAAGTTGTGAGTGTGGTGCACAAGGTGAGGGTTGCTGGGTAAGGTTACAAGGTGGCCTTTATATAGCAATGGAGCCGGATTCGTTTTACCGTGGTGAAAGGTAATAAATTTGCCAGTTTAGCTCCAAAGGTCAGGTCAGTGTCAGGGATACACATATCTCATAAAGAGACGTGTTACTGTGGTTGTCGTCGGGTTGGTTTTGGTAGTTGTGCCCGGAAAAATATGCAACTATGCGCTGACCAAATATGCAAGGCTACTATTAAAACAGAGGCACAACGACAGGCTGCGTTAATATACACGGTCACATGATTACAAAGTGAGGATACACTGAGAGTCGGTACTACTCATACGGCTTAGTCTACCTCGTTTATGTCTAAACGGGCGTGCCTGGTGGATGTCGAGGCTTCTCCACGTGTCTCACTGCCGGGATTAGTCGGAGATGGCGGAGGAACTGCAGGGTTGGGGTAGTGATGATGACCATCGCGGGGATTGTTGGCCACAACCCCGTTGGAGTGTGCTCCCAAAAGGCGACGAAGCACTTCTGGGGTCATCAAAGCATCTCGGCTGATGGCTGGAGCTGATCTCGGGGTCTCGATCGGTTGTCCGAACAACACGACTGGGTTGTCGGCGTCGGGCTCGTCTTCTCTTCTAGCTGGGGTTCGACGAACTAGCTCTCCACCAGCTGCGATCAGATCAATGGTGATCTGGTCGAACAGTGCCTCTAGTGCACTTACATAGCGCACCAGGTGCAACAATGCAGGATCTGTCTCGTGATCTCCGTTGGCAACTTGGGGTGGTCTACCATACCCTTCACGTCTGGGGTAGTAGTGGAACGAGCGACAGTTAACTCTGGGCGACAAGTGCCTGAGATGAACTATAGCCTCTCGAGCAGCTAGTTGTATGGCTTGTGGCTCAAAGGAAGTTGTTCTTTCGGTGAACCTGTAGGGGCGTTCGGGTGCTAGACCCCTACCGTAGATGTGTACAGTGGCCCAGAATTGACGGTCTTCACCGCTCATGGGTCCTTGGTACACAACATATTCTGGTGGCTCCTCTAACGCATAGGCACGACGGGTGAGGTTTGCGAGGATGGTCACAAAACCTCCAAGGTTGGTTGCTGTGGTTTCATTGTGCACGATAGGGCCAGGCATTGTAGCTTGGTTTGGGGGTAGAGGTTGTGCTGTGCTGTGTTGGGGCTAGCGTGCCCCTTTTTATAGGAAAAAGGGGACGGAGTCTTCCTTCGCACGCTTGCGAGAAAGGACTATTTAGGGGCCGGTCACTGGCGCATGAGCGACATGTTAGGTTGATAGGTTGGGCACCGACTGCCAAAAGGTGTTGGGTCACTGTGTGGCTATCTTGCACGGGAAGCTTGGCTGGGGTTTGGCTAAGGTCTAGTGGGTTGGTTTGCCTATGTTTTTCGACCTGGCTAAGATAGGATTAGCCAATGGTCAGCCTGGCTCTGATACCAAGTCTGTCACGACCGGTTTTCCGGGTAATAAATTTCCAGAAAAGACCGTCGTGCTCATCAGCCCCAGGATTACTGTTAGCTGATGAGGCTCCAACTTGATACAGAAATTCCAAGCAAAAAAACAAAATATGTAGTACAAGGCCATTCTGGCCTGTGAGTACAACAAATGGTTTCTAGTGGTTGATGGCGGAAGCGGGTTGTGAAACATCAGTGTCTATGGGACTCCATTTCCCACGGGAACAGCTGACCAGGTTAACTCCTATCTTCGCGAGGCTGCTATCTCCATTACTTAGGTTCCGGGGCTGTCATCGCGTCGCTCCTCTTCGTGCAAGAAAATCTGGCCAAGACAATAGCCAGCGACAAGCCAGTGAGTACTTTGAATGTACTCGCAAACATTATGAACACAGGTATAATATAACAATGATGTGCTGAAAATATTTTATGCTCATGACGTCAGTCACAAAAGATAAATAAATCTCTGATGCGTGCAAGCAAGTTATTTATAAAATTGCAATAACATAGTAGTATTAAAATTTATGAAATAAATAACAAGCAAAGCCACAGTCGGGCGTCTTAGCGACACCACATAAAGGGCTTTAAAAGAAATGCCACAGTCGGGCGTCTGAGCGACACCACATAAAGGGCTTTAAAAGAAATGCCACAGTCGGGCGTCTGAGCGACACCACATAAAGGGCTTTAAAAGAAATGCCACAGTCGGGCGTCTGAGCGACACCACATAAAGGGCTTTAAAAGAAATGCCACAGTCGTGCGTCTGAGCGACACCACATGAAGGGCTTTAAAATAAACAATCATAGTGGATATCCCGGAGGTAGAACCATCCCAGAGATACTCGATAATAACAATAATATCACGGGTTAGTCAACAATAATAATAATCATAATTATCACAAGTCACAGGTAGTAGTTCCAGTTCTGGTTAACAGTTTCACCTCCGAAGACCGACACTAAGACCGACACTTGACCCATCCCAGACTGTAATCCTTAACCATGGACACGGCTATTCGAATAGGTTTAATCTCTGCAGATGGTGTACTCTTTACCCACGAGTAACGGATTTCTTTAGTCCATCGGGACTAATTCCGTCTACGGTCTTTTTGTTGAAAACACACCTAACTTGCACACACCAGCTTATCTCACACGTGTCTGGAATCACCCACGACACCTGTTAAGCAAACTCTAAGTGGGGAGGCTACAACCTCGCGTAGCATGGGATCAAATTTATATCGCGCGCTCTAAGGGGTGGCCTCCCCTCTCGGTCCCAACCGGAAACACCCATGCCCCCGGACCAGGTGGCCTGCCTACCAGCTACAACCGGTATCTTCCACCATGGCCTCTCTGTATGGTGTGTGCTAGAAAGAGGTTGACAACTTACTGAACCGTACTCTACTTGCTGTAGAGACGAGTGGTAGTACGAAACAAGTATGGGGGTTACTGGCACAAGACTCGATCTACGGTCGACTTAGGAGGTTTAAGTATTCCCTGCATGATTAGCATGACGAATATATTTCAACCAACAGAGTCACCGCTCATATCACATTGCCATGCAATACCAGACATAACCGTCCCGACGGAGACCGGCGACAAACTCATGCCTACCCAAGGCAGAGGTTTTCCCGGGTTCCTGCCGGTATGCATGCAAGGCACATGAGGGTGATTATCATCACAAGTGTGTCCATTTCCAACAGCATGGAAATCAATAACATGCACCCATGCATATGATCATATCACATGAAATAACAAGTTTCTCCAAAGTGAGGTGATGTTATGAACGTGTCATCGAACACACAAAAATATTATGCCGGGGTTCAGAATGCTTGCCTTCAATGTGTGGAAAGGCAGGGTGCACTCCAAAACTTGAAACATTTCTCCTCTCTTCAAAAATCCTATTTTAGAAATATAAAAGAATTAACACACAAAATAAAAACAGCACCAAAAGTTGTTCTAAATTTTTTTATATAAATCTTAAAATAAACTAGGTGAAATTTGAGAGAGGTAGGAAAAAGAATCATTTCATTTGGAGTTATATTTAAAAAGATATAACCAGTCAAAGTTTTGGTCAAATCTGATTTTAAATAAAACAGAAAAAGAAAAACGTTTCAGAATGTAATACGCTTTCGAAGCGGGAGAAACGTACTGGGGTGGATTACGCCTTCACTTAAACACGTGGACGACGCAGTGAGACACTGACAGCGGGTCCCGGGGCCCACTAGTCAGGTTTGCCTATTTCTTTTTCCCCCTTCTTTCTCTGTCCCGAGCGGAGGTGGAGCTCCGGCGATCGTCGCCGGCGACTGGCAGCTCCTCGCGGGGCCCCGAGGGTGGGGATGGATCCGCCACTCCAGGGCGGTCATCCCGGTGGTCGTCAGGTAGGTGGGGGCGGAGGGAGCTGCCGGCGGCGAGCTTCGCGGCGGAGGAGGCTTTGGTGGCGAAGTGGTTTTGTGGCGGCGATGGCTCCCGCTCAAAATCAAGTAGGGGGTTGGGTTCCTGGATGGAAGGAGGGGTTCTTGGTGAAGAGAACGGGGAGGGGGAAGCCCTGGTGGTGCCGGAGTGAACGAGACAGTGGCGGCGGCAGGAGTTGCCGGAGATGAAGAAGGCGGCGTTTCCCTGACGATTGCGGGCTATGGGGGTTCCATGGGGGTAGCTTGAGGTTGCGTGCGTGCTCAGAGGGGCTCGGGGTCCCTTTTATAGCGCGACGAGGTCGGTTCCGCGGCGGTGGATAAGGCAGCCGGCGAACCGCCGTTCTGTAGCTGCAGGGGAACGTGGCGGCGATGAGAGCTAGGCGACACCCTTGTGGATGAGCTTGAGTTGTTCAAGGGGCCAGGTGGCGAGCCGGGGTGGCTTGGGCGGCGCTGAACGGCGCAGGGCTGTCGGCCGACGCCAGCATGCCGCCAAAAGTGCTCTGGCGGTGGCGCTGTAGGGTGCCAGGGCGGGCTGTCGTGTTGTGGCGAGGCGGGGAGTGCGTGGCGAGGTTCTGCAGTGTGGGCCAAGACAGGGGCACGACGCGGCGGCTCGTGTGCGCGGCTGCAATTTGCGCGCTCTGGGCGTGCCCAGCGCACGCACACCAGATGCTCGGCGAAATGCCATGGCACTCCAGAGCGCTTGGTTGGAGCTGGGAGTTAGCAGGTCTAGGCTATGGCTTGCAAGGAGATCAATGGACAAGCTTAAGGGGTCAGAGGATCAGGTTCACACTGCTAACTAAAATCCATGCCAAATCTGACCATGCACTCCAGGTGTTTGACAAAATGCCACAGGCACTTAGGCAAGTCTTGGAGTGGTCCAAAACTCCAGATTAGTGTCTCCTTAGATGCAAGAGAGAGTGGTGAGGTTAGTTTGTGAAAAGCACAAACTTGTTAGTGCAAGTTTTGCAAAACTACAATTCTGGACAGGAAATAAATGACATTATTTCATGAAGCAAAATTAATCCAATGGGTGCATGCTCCTGGGTTTAGGGGTTTGGTAGGGCTGTCTACAAGTAGGAGAAAACACAAGATCTTTGGAGCAAAATTAAATAGGGTTGCAGTAGAAATCACAAGGCTGGACCAGAATGAAAAAGAGGATGATTCACTCAATTTTTTCAAAGAACATAAATAGGTTTTTGCACAAAGTGGAATAATAGGCTCCTACTGACCTCCCCTAATTTGGTAGAAGTTTTAAAGAAATATTTAAATAGGTTGTAGTGTAAAATTGCCCACTGGACCAGATTTGAAAACTTGGTGTAGAACTCAAAATATCCAATGAATGAAATATATTATTGCACAAAAGTGATTTAGAGACATCACATGATATCTCCAAATTTTGGTGAATTTTTTTGTCAAATATATCAAATGGTTGTAGTTCAAAAAGAGCTCCAAATTTTAAAACAAGTCATTTAATGAATAAATCTCAGGGTGAAATAATTTTATAAATAAATCTCCTGATTGAGAGATGTTTTTTTTAAATGAGAGGGAAAATAAGTCCAATATATTTTGGAAGGATCCACTTGGGAAAAATTTCTTAATATTAAAAGAAAAGTTTTGAAATCAACAGAGATATACTTGCATGCAAAAATTTTAAAATCTTGGCAAAATTTTAATAACTAAAACCTGGTTAAATTTTTGGGGTGTTACAAGGGACTTTGTAAAATTAGCAAGCGGATGCGGACTCCAACCCGCCGCCTCCCAGCCCGGCTGCCCTTGTCCAAGTCGCACTAGTGGCAGTTGAAGAAATAGCAGCACCTTCATGGGCCCAGCCCATCCTGAGGTTCTTAGTAAACAGAGAGCTGCCAACCGATGAAATCTTGGCTGGACAAGTGCAACGTCGAGCAGCAGCCTACACCATAGTCAACAGAGAGCTGGTCAGGCATAGCATTACCTGCATTTTCCAATGCTGCGTCGAGGCAGAACAAGGCCAAGCAATCCTTAGAGACATCCATGAGGGCGAGTGCGGTCACCACGCGGCCTCCAGGGCACTCGTCGCCAAAGCCTTCCGGCACGGTTTCTTATGGCCAACCGCCCTGGAAGAGGCCAAAGAGTTAGTCCAAAAGTGCAAGGGGTGCCAGATTTTCTGTTCCAAGCCACTTCAGCCAGCTTCCGCACTCAAGACTATCCCCATCGCCTGGCCCTTTGCAGTCTGGGGCCTGGACATGGTGGGACAATTCAAGACGGCACGAGGTGGCTTGAGTCACCTACTTGTCGCAGTGGACAAGTTCACCAAGTGGGTGGAGGTGAAACCCATCAAGAAGTTGAATGGTCCGACTGCAGTGACCTTCATCGCTGACATCACAACTCGGTATAGCATGCCACACAGCATCATCACCGACAATGGCATGAATTTTCCCAAAGGCGCATTGGCCCATTTCTGCGCAACACAGGGCATCCGACTGGACTTAGCTTCCGTTGCCCATCCGCAGTCAAACGGCCAGGTGGAGCGAGCGAACGGCCTCATCTTATTCGGCATCAAGCCTCGACTCGTCGTACCGCTGGAGCGATCTGCCGGCTGTTGGCTTGAGGAGCTTCCAGCCGTCCTCTGGAGTCTGCGCACGACTCCAAACAAGTCAACCGGCTTCACACCCTTCTTCCTCGTCTATGGTGCCGAAGCCGTCATCCCAACGGACATAGAGTTTGACTCCCCGCGAGTCACCATGTACACCGAGGAAGAAGAAGAAGAAGCACGTCAAGACGGCATCGATCTGCTGGAAGAGGGCCGGCTGTTGGCACTCAGCCGGTCCAGCATCTACCAGCAGAGTCTGCGTCAAAACTACAACAGGAAGGTCAGGCCAAGATCTTTCCAAGAAGGCGACCTTGTGCTCCGGCTGATCCAGCGAACAGCCGGCCAGCACAAGCTGTCGGCACCTTGGGAAGGCCCCTTTATCATCAGCAAGGTGCTAGGGAACAACACCTACTACCTGATCGACGCTCAGAAGCCCCGAGCGCGAAAAAGGGACGACTCCGGCAAAGAGACAGAGCGCCCGTGGAATGCAAATCTTCTTCGAAGATTTTACAGTTGATGCAGTATGTATCACACTACCCCTTTGTATTAAAGTACTATGACTTTGGGCTCCCCGAGACGAGCTCGGGGACTGCCCTTTTTTGTTATCTGTATGATAAGAATTATGCCTTCGAGAACATTACTTTCATTACAAGCCGCTTGGCACCGGGCCAGACTAGTCGGCCCGGGGACTCGCCGCCTTGCGCTATGAGGAGCTTCCCGCAGTCAGACAAGTAGTGCACGGTGCCCAATCCGCCTCCTGGCAAAGCCGCAGCTTGCAGAGCGACTGTGAGGCGGGCATGAGTGAGGAAAACGGGCGCCCACACGAAAAATGGCTAAGGACCTAAAGCACGAACATAGCGTAAGACGGCCTCCAGCATTTCTGAAGCAGAAAGCCGACTCATGAGTAGCCGGCTCGCCGTCTTTATTAGCCTCTATCAAGGACGGCCGACTCCTGGGTAGTCGGCCTATCGCTTTCTATCCTACTTGCTAAAGAAACTCTAAGCGGCCAAGTACTTGCCTTCCCGAAGTAGACAAGCACTTGACCCAGTGATAGTCCGCAGAGCGGCTGTCCGACTAGCAAGGCAGCGACTAAAGGAAGGCGGCAAAGGGAAAAGCCTAAAGAGCAGTAAGCAACGAAAGACGGAAATCGGATAAATATTTACATAGGCCCTTGGCCGAATATTCGAATAGAAGTTCAAGATACACCCCGCGGGTGGAATTGTTCGAATCTAACAAAGTTTTCAAAAGATTACTAAGACAGACAAGCAGAGGCGAAAAAAGAAGCCTTGAGGCGGCATCTGGGATCGGAGGATCAGAGGAGATGGCGGTGTCAGGCGCCGGGGCAGTCGGCTGGGCGGTCTCGGTTTGATCGCCTCCGGCGGCAGTCGCCTTCTCTCGAGGCGGCTCGTTGCTGGAGGTGCGGTCGAGCTGAGGCTGGCCGCCTACTCCGTCTTCTGGCACCTCCGCCTCGCCTTCGTCCTCCGCCTCGTCCTCCTCCTCGATGCTGGAGTCGATCACCTCTGCCGAGTCCTCGCCATACTCCGAGTTCATCCCGAACCACTCTGGCGGCACTTCCTCGCCGCCTTCAGCCCGCTCGGGCACGAAGACACTGGTGTCCGTGTACTCGGCAATGGCCGCCGCACGCTCGATAAGGGCGCCCTCCATGGCCTCCAGCTCGGCCTGGGCTTCTGACCGGAACGCGGCCAGGCGGTCCAGGTCCAGCCCCGGATACCACGCCTTGACAAACTCCAAGGCCCGGCGCACTCCGGCCCGGGCCGAGGAACCCTTCCAAGCTTCAAGACGGCCGGCGGTGACTTCCAGCCAGTCGGCGGTCCGACTGGCGATGCACAGAGCCGGTATGTCCGGCCACAAAGCGGCAACCGCTTGGGCGCCGGCACGCTGAAGCCGGCGCATCCGCCGGTGGGCCGGACGAAGACGGGCTTTAATGCTCAGAAGCTGCTCATCGACGGTTCAGGGGGCATTAGCGGCGATCTCCTCACCGCTTGCCCTTCGCGCCTCACGAGCAGCCTCGATGGCCAGAGGGACTGCCTGCGATTGACCAGGGAAGAAGTCTGCCAAGACAAAAAACAAGCAAGTCGAAAAATCAGAAGTCGGCCTAACACATAGTCGGAAGCCCGAAGAAACAAAAGAAACTTACCATCAACAATATCCTCGATCTCGTGGAAGCCGGAGGTCAGCATCGCCTCCCTGTCAGTCCAGGAGGAGCGCTCGCTCTCGAACTCGGCGTGGAGAGCGGCCTCCTTCTTCTCGGCCTCGTCCTGCGCCTTCTTGAGCAGCTCCTTCTGCTCAGCCAGCCGCGCCGCCAGCAGGTTGCGCTTCGCGGCAAGCTTGCTACACTCCTCCTCCTTGGCACCCCGGGCGGTATTGGCCTCGCCCAGCTGCTCCTGAAGAACGGCGTTGGCTCCTGAAGAACGAAAGAAGAGACAAATAAGTCGTCAGCAAAGAAAATCGCCGGGAAGATCCGGCCCGACTGCTCAGCAGTCGGCCCAAATCTCGGGGACTACAGCCCGCGGGTGCGCCAGCGCGCCCCCCGAAGAAGAAGAACTTACTCCGGCTTTCCAACAAGTCGTCAGCCCGCTTGTTCAACTCCTCAACATTGCGGTTGAAGGCAGTGGCGCGGAGGTTGGGATACTCCTGCAATAAGTCATTGAAGACAAAGTTAGTGTTTGGAGCTCGCCAGAGGGAGTTCCGAACCGCCTGCTTAGCAGCCAGCCCGGAACTCGGGGACTACACCCTGTGGGTGCGCTGGCGCCCCCACAGAGAAAAACAAGAATCAAAAAGAAGAAGGAAACATACTCGGACGGCCGTCCGCGCTGCCAGATGCGCCCTGGTGCAAGTTTGAAGGGCGTTGCCTTCAGCGCGCAGCTTCGCTTGAGCGTCCAGAAGCGCTTGATTCAGCGGCCCGGTGCCGCCTCCGCGCAACCACCCGGTGGGCGCGGCGCTTGTGGCCTCGGCGTCCAAGGTTGCCGAGCTGGCGGCGCCGGTCTCCTGAGGTTGCGGCGCCGAGGTCGCCCTCTCAAGACGGCAGCGCACTGGCGAGGCGACTTGGAGAAGCAGCCGCGCCTCGGCCTCGTCCGTGACTGGCAGCTCCGATGGACCCACCGGCTGTTTGCCGTGCGGTCTCCCATACGGCGGTGGAGGCGGCGGTGGCGGCACGAGAGTGTCTGACATGGAAGCCTCGCCGCTCTCCTTCTCCACGACGGGGTTCTCGGTGCCGGCCTCTCCGATCTGCCCCGTGAACTCCGGAGGCGGCGGTGCAGATGACAGTGGGGGGACGAGCATCGCCGATCGGCGACGCACGGCCTCCTCGGCACGCCGTCTCGCCGCGTGGGCGGCTTCGGCATCCTCCAGCTTCTTCTGGGCGGAGGCGGCCGCCCTGTCGGCCTCCACCTTCTCCAGATGTTCGGCCTCCTCCTCCTCGCGCTTCTCCCGCGCATTTCGCTCCGTCGCCTCCCGCAGGTCGGCGGCGGGGTCGGCCCGCCGAGTATTGGCGGACGTCTCTGCCGACCCCATGACGGAGGGGACGGCGACTCTCTCAAGGGAAAGAGGGGCCCTGAAGAAGAATGGAGGGAGTATAAAAGAAGACTCGGACAAGATTCAACAAAGGAAAATAAAAGAGCGTAAAGACTTCCGCAGAGACTAGCGGCGGCCTTCTCACTTCCCTTCAGAAGCGGTGGGCCTTCGTGGCCGCCTCCTCCCGTTTGGTCGCGGCGGCCGCCCCCTTGAACTTCTTCAATTTGCCGCCGGGCGCACTCGGCCCGGCATGACGCCTCTTCGCGCCGCCTTGGCCGGCCAGGCCGGTGGAGGAGCCGGCGCCCAACGAGCCGACCCTGGGCTAGTGGCGCGGAGCAACTTCCCCTTCGGCGTCGTCGTCAGGACAGTCAGCGAAGGTGGCCGAGGGCCTGAAGTCGCCTCCTGCTCCTTCTCCCCCGCCTTCGGTGTCGGCTTCCATCGCCGCCGCCCCCAAGTCGGGGTCGTCGATGTCGCTCTCTGCACGATCGGGGACATACTCGCGGGGCTGTCTCGTGGCGCCAGCTGCAGGCTGCATAAGGGGATTCTAGCTCAGAAGAAACCGACAAGAGTCAGAAGCCGGAGTCGGCCGCAAAGAAGACAAAACAATAGAGGACGCGACTTACCACTGGTGGGGGGTTGTCGCGCGAGTACGACTCCTTGCCGAACTGCCAGTCCTCCCCGAACTCGCAGTTCGCGATATAATTCACCATGTTTGCCACCTCCTCGCGGGGCATCTCCTTGCTGCACATCCGACTCGGGTCTTGGAGGCCGCTCATCTGACAGATCAGGTGAGGCCGACCTTGGAGCGGGAGAACTCGGCGCGCCACGAAGGTGGCCAGCAAGTCGGCCCCGACGAGACCCTCCGACTGCGTCAAGACACGGAGTCGCGCTACGGCGGTGGCTCCAGCGGGAGTCAGCGTCTTGACTCGGTGAGACCAGCTGGGGAGCCTCCGAGTTAGGGGGCAGCGTTGTAAGGCGGCAGGTTGACCCAGTCGCCGTCGGAGGCGAGGTTCTTCATGTAGAAGTATGAGCGCTGCCACATCTTCACCGACACTATGAGCGTGATGGGAGGAAAGGGGTTGTCGGTCGTCGAGCGCCGCATCGCGATGAAGGCGCCGCACTGAGCCGGCACGCCGGCGATGTGCGTGCCGAGCTTAGAAGAGAAGAATTCTCCCCACATCTCGATGGTGGGGAGAACGCCGAGGAAACCTTCGCACAGAGTGGCGAAGGCGGAGAGCAACACCACCGTATTCGGAGTGAGGTGGTGCGGTTGAAGGCTGTGGAACTCCAAGAACGAGCGGAAGAAGCCGCTCGCCGGCAGCCCCAGGCCGCGCATGAGGTGCGAGCGGAAGATGACCCGCTCGCCCTCCTCCGGCGCCGGCAGGATCTCCCCCTCCGGCGCGGCGCGGGCGCGCACGAGGTCCGCGCTGGGGGGATGGCGTGTCTGGCGGAGGAACTCGATGTGTTCCTCTTCTACCTCCGAGCCGTCCCACACACCGGAGCGCACGGTGGGGGCCGCGGCGGAGGAAGAGCTCATCGCCGTGGTATGGAGTGCTCTTGCTCAACGACGGAGGCACGAGGGAGAGAAAGCAAGATGAGGCGGGGAAGCAGGGAAGAAGGGCGCGCGTGCTGTGCCGCTCCGCTCCCCCCGCCTACTTATAGCCCTGTGGGCTGAGGAGCCGAGGGGGCGGCCGTGGGATTAACTGCGCACGATGCCCCACGCCGCCCCACGATTTACCCCATGAAGTTACTGCACGCAGTGACGACGTGGGAAAACCAACCGTCCACGGCCGCAACGGATTCGTTCATATGCCGAGGCACGGTAGTGGAGGGCCCCACCTGACGGCCCGTCCCATCACGCGCATGGGCAGGCAGATTGCCCTCTCCATGTGGCGCCGCGCGATAGGACCGCCCTGATGGCTACGGTGAAGCGTATCAGGCACGCCGCCTGGTTTCCCGCCGCGACTTTCGAGTTGCGGCTCTTTGCTAAACACCCGACTCTCGATAGTCGGCCCAAGGGAATATGGCAGCCGAGTTCCAGAGTCCACTCCTGGAAGGTTGAAACTGTTGAAGCCCCACAATGCAGCATCCGCAGGGCTTCACCAGCTTCGGGGACTACTGTCGGAGTATTGGGCCACGGGTAGGCTAACCCGAGTTCCAGGACCTTTCAAGACATCGGGGCAGGCCGCGCCCCTCAAGCCGAGTCCCAGGAGCGACTCCAAGACAAGCCGAGTCCCAGACCGCGACTCCGAGATAAGCCGACTCTGAGCTGGTGACCTCCAGAGAGGCCGACTATGGAGAGTCGGCCCATGACTCCTCCCTCATCCCGAAGTACGATGTGGGGTACGGTCACGGCGTGGCCGTTCCCCCTGCTTACGAAGGGCCGGCATGGCTACAGTGAGCCGTATCGCTAGAAGATCTCCGGCGAGGCGCGACACTGTTGCCATGACTGCCCTGACCTCAGCCACAGTGCGCCACGCACTGTGCCCACGACACCGGCCTGTACGGCCCATAGACAGCGGGGCCGCCTGTCAGTGGGTGGGCCGAAGGCGGCCTGGGCGCCCCGAAGACGGACTTGTGGGAGTCGGCCTCCTTGGAGTCGGCCGACTCCTCCCCAGGGCCCCACGAGCCATTAACCAGATAGGATGGGGAATGGCGACAGTGACCGCCCGATAGATGGCGGCACTGTTGTCACGACCCAGTGACCGAGCTTGCGTCATCAGGAGTGCCGCTACAGTATCAAGCCTGTCCGCGGGACCCGCCAGTCGGCGGGCCCCAGAAGCCGGCGGGGAAGACGGCGGCCTGAGAGACAGACGGCTGGGACCCGCGCCCAGCCGGATTACTATTGTACCCCCGGGGGGTAGGCCATATAAACCCCCCGGGGCACCCATGCAAAGGGTTCGGACCTAGATAGAGATAGACCAGATAGCACGGGGAGGAGAGAGCTAGCCTTGCCTTCTCCTGCCTCCCGAAACAGCTCCAGGAGCACCATTGTAGTCACTTTGCCTTAGTGATCATGCGGAGACCCCGCAGAGCAGCAGTAGGGGTGTTATCTCCTAGGAGAGCCCTGAAGCTGGGTAAGTTCCGCCGGCGTGCATGTCTTCGCCTCATCCCGCTTCCAGGCACCGGCGACGTTCTACTCGCTCCCACCATGATAAGCCATCCTTTGGCATATGTCGTATCCAACCCCCGATAGTTGCGAAGGACTCCTATTGGTTATTTGGCTGGTTTACTTTTTCAAGACAAAACACAAGGAACGAGTTTTTTGGATTATGCACTGGTACCGGTACAAACTGAGTAGAACAGTTGGCAAGCATTACATTGAGCTCTTCTTATTGATAAAGCCAGTAATAATAAAACTAGAAAGGAAAAGAAAAAAGACAAAGAAAAATATATGCATGAATCTTCGCATAACATCAATGGCATAGGACCTAGATGTGCATTACTTAGAGCACACCTAGATGCGCTTTAGCAATACTGTCAAACAAAACCCCTAATCATCATAGCAAACAACGCATAGAAAATGGCTAATGCGACGACCACAACTACACATGCTAGTTACTTCTTGTCTCTTGCTTTCATCTGTTGCTTGTGATGGATTATTTCTTGCTTCATCGTACTGATTGTACATTCCAGATCAACCAGTTTCTTCTTCAGCTTTACGTTATCTTCTGCAAGCTCCGTGATAACACTCTGAGCCCTGCCATGCCATTCTTCATCTAGCCAGTTAACAAAGGCACAAGCCTCATATCCCTTCCAATTTTAAATAGTATTCAGGATGAGTAGTGGCATTAACTCAAGTAAAATGATGAACTTAGCACTAACCTCTAAGGGGCAACTGACAAACCGCCTGCCAATGTCGAATCCTCTGTGCATACACGTCGAGCGGGAGTGTGCCCGTGCACACAACTCAGCTTTTGGTACTTCTCGGTGGCGCAAAACTCGGAGTCGAACTCGTGTTGTGGGAGTCTGGAGTCATTCTCCGAATCTGGCGGCAAATC
>NC_041391.1:346523218-346569954 GCF_002162155.2 Triticum dicoccoides
GGGGGGGGGGTGTTCATTCAGGTATGATTCAGCAAGGAGATACTTTGGACATGCTAAAAAAGATCGGGATAGATTGGAACCTGACAGGACGATTCAGATCTGTAGTACACCTACCTTCTCATGACCTTAGGCAAGTGCTCGGCAGCGACCGCCGTCGTGGCGGCGATATGGGCATAAGCAGCCGCACCAAAACCATCAGCACGACTCGCCCGCATTCCCCCAATGTCAACTCCACACGAGGGAATTTGGAGGCTATGTAGGGATTTGGGGGAAATGGGGAAACTATGGGGATAAGTTAACGGTCGGGAACTACTTATGGCACTATATGTTGGAGTATACGGCACAGTGTTTATACATGTCAATTGTGTTAGGTATTACAACATCACACACGATTTCCGCACCAAGCCGTGTGAGAAGACAACTTAGGTACGGTTGCCATTACATAACCGTATGGGATGTACTACCCAGTACATATAATTGAGTTATAGTGATACCATATAAACAGCCGCTCTGTGGATATCCATAAAAAAAACAGCCGGTCTGCATATAGAGATGGTGGCGGCAGCCTACACATCAGCTACTAGAGAAGAGGTCAATCCTCGGTCGGTGGGTGGTGGGGGCATCATAGGAGGTCAGTACTCTGTCTACGACGGGAGATAGGAGGAACTCAACCACCGAGGTTGGCGGCAGCGTGATTCGAGCACATCCATCAAGGTCAATGACGGGATAATGGAGGTCAAACTTCATGTGGCAACCACACTAAGCTTTGCTCCTTGACCCTGCTATCTCGGCATGCCGCCGCATCACGCTTCTCTATCTGTTAGGTGGAGGTCGCCGCGTGGCTAATTAATTACGTTATTCTTTTCGTGAGTGGCTTAACTAAGGTATTCAATTCCTAAGGGTAGTGTTGTACTAGTACTCTGCGTGTAAATTGACTGGCCATTAATTTATTTCATTGCAGGTCTGGATAACAAT
The DNA here is from genome assembly GCF_002162155.2 of Triticum dicoccoides. Lineage (NCBI taxonomy): Eukaryota > Viridiplantae > Streptophyta > Magnoliopsida > Poales > Poaceae > Triticum > Triticum dicoccoides. Next base: position 346,524,194 of record NC_041391.1, read on the forward strand.
ATGAAGGGCCCTTAGTAATTATGAAAATAAAACCTTGTGATTTATGCATGCATCAATGGGCAGCAGTTAATCCGTGTATGAATGATGTTGTTTTGTTTTTAATTACCATTCACGTGGTGGAGATGGAACGATCTCAATGGATGAAGAATCGGAAAATCACATATTTTATCAGTGGCATGACAAAGTTCATGAATTTTGCTGAAAGTACAAAGAGGAGAATTGGTGTCCATGTACTGATTATGCCAATACATAGTCACATGAAGTTGCAGATGTGCAGTGGCACTTAGTCTCTCGGGGATTCATGGATGGATATACATGTTGGACCAGACACGGTGAAGAGGAGGTCAGGAATGAAGATACCCAGGGTTGCGAGATGCCAAACCACGATCAGTGTCACATGGATGTTGAATCTAACATCGGGGCAGGGGCGTCAAGCTACCAATGGAACACCAAAAAGCCGAAACACCCACTGGAAAACCAAGACGTCGACGCAGATGACGACGGTCTTGATATGCAAGATTTTGCTGCTATGATTGTAGAATTCGAGGGCCCAAAAAGGATATGATTGGATACAAGGATCTGCCAACCATTGATGCAGACTCCAAGAAAGAATTGTATCCTAGTTTAAAAAAGAAATATTCCAGGTTGAGTGCCACCCTAGCGCTTCTTATATTTAAAGCAGCATACAGTCTATCAAACAAGGGCTTCACAGAGACGATAGGTCTTTTCAAAGAAATTCTTCCGGAAGATAATGTTCTCCCCAGAAGAACGAATGAAGCGATGAAAATTGTTTGCCCATTCGAACTTGAAGTACAGAAGATACAAGCTTATGTGAATGATTTTATATTGTACCGCGGTGAGTACAAAGATTTGTGTGCATGTCCCAAATGCAAGCATGCATGATACAAGCGCAGGAGAGCAAAGAACGAGTGCAAATTGGACGACGAGATCAAGACAAGAATCCCATTAAAGGTTGTTTGGTACTTTCCGTTAATTGCAAGGTTGATGCGTTTGTTTGCAAACCCTAGAGAGGGAAAGAGGTTGCGGTGGCATCATGATGAGCGAATTGCGGATAAGTATATGAGGCACCTGAAAGATGGGGCTCAGTGGGAATTAATCGACAACAAGTTTGAAGACTTTGCCAAGGATCGTAGAAGTATAAGGCTCGGGGAGTGTACTGATGGGATGAATCCTTTTGGAGATATGAGCACCAATCACAGCACATGGCTGGTGCTTATGTGCATATATAACCTAGCTCCTTGGTTGTGTATGAAGAAAAAATACATTATGATGTCAATGATTATCCAAGGCCCGAAGCAACCTGGAAATGACATCAACAGTGTGGATAGATGCACCTGCTGTAAAATGTTATGATGCTTACAGAAAGGAGATTTTTGATCTACATGTGATGCTGGTGCACACCATTCAAGATATGCCAGCATTAGGCAACACATCGGGGCAGAAAACAAAGGGAGATGTAGGGTGTGTCACATGCATCGGTAGGACAGCTAGTAGAAGACTTCCCAACTCGCGCAAAACCGTGTATTTGCATCATCGTAGGTTCTTACAGAAAAATTACCCATACCGAAAGATGAAAGTTGAATTTGATGGAACGGTAGAGGTAGGTGTTGGGCCCAAGACCCTATGATGGGGAGGTGGTCCACAACATGGCTTAACAAATTAATGTTGTACTTGGTAAGAATCATGCTTTGACGGTGAAACAAACACCCAAGGGTCAAGTGTTTAAGAAGAAATCGGTGTTGTGGAAATTACCTTACTGGGAGATTCTACGTGTACGTCACTGCATCGATGTCATGTACGTAGAGAAGAATGTATGTGAAAGCATCCTTGGTACTCTACTCAAGATTAAAGGTAAAAGAAAGGATGGTGAGGGTTCACGGCTCGATATGCTCGCTGATCAATCAAAACGCAAGAGTGAAGCAGAAGATGATGAAAAATTCATCAAAGCTCGCCAGAGTTACAATTTCAGTACAAAAGAAGCAACATGGTTCTTCACCTATTTGTTGTGAGTTAGGACACCATCTTCCTACTCTGCAAAAATCAGAAGTCTCGTGGATGTGAGCTCAGGTAAAATGAAGTTGGCACACATGAAATCACATGATTGCCATGTAATGTTGACACAAATCCTCCCGGTGGCCATCAAGAATCTGATGGACAAAGATATAAGGAACACACTCATTGAGCTCTGTGATTTCTTCAACCAACTATGGCAAAAAGTTGTAGATCCTGAAGAGTTGTATCATATGCAAGATGATATTGCAAGAATATTGTCCAACCTAGAGATGTTTTCCCACCGTCATTCTTTGATGCCATGGTCCATCTCAATGTGTACCTTGTCGATGAGATAAATTATTGTGGTCATGTCACTCTTTGCAACATGTATCCCTTCGAGCGGTTCATGGGAATACAGAAGCGCTTTTGTTAGAACCGAAACCATCCAGAGGCAAGCATCCTATGAGGTTATACCGCGGAGGAGGTGGTTGAGTTTTGCACCGAATACATGAAACAATGACCTATAGGTTTACCCCTCTCTCCCCACAAGGGAAGGCTGAAAGGTAAGCCGGTCCTTGTTGGCATGCAAATGGCGGCACCTAGAGAATTGGTAGAGAAAGCCCATTTGACGGTACTGCTTAACAGCCCAGTTCTTAGCGCTTATGCCGAAGAACACTTGGCAAAGATACGCCAAAGCTTCTTACCAATGGTGCCTTCATCAGATGTGGAGATGAAGGAGCACACTATGAACTATGCCGAATGGCTGAAGAAGCGTTTGGCACAAGGATCCATTCATGACATTGCTACGTGGTTGTCACAAAAGCCATCACCTACGGTGTTGACGTACCAAGCATATGACATAAATGGATACACGTTCTACACTGAGGAACGTGATGAGAAGACCTCATATCAGAATAGCTCTATTCGAGTAGAATGCATGACTGTAATGAAGCTGATAAAAGGGTATACTATGGAACCAGCAAAGAAATTTGGGAGCTTGACTATGTGAAAGTTAAGGTGTATTCAGGTGCACATGGATCCCTCTTGGTCATGTAAAGGTTGATGATTAAAGGAAGACATGTGTTAACAGGACCACGATGGCATATCACACGGACCCGTTCATTCTTGCCAGTGATGCTACCCAGATTTTCTTTGCAGAAGACCCCTTGCATAAGAACTGTCATGTAGTGATGCATGGGAAGAGGAGGGTATTGGGTGTTGATGATGTTGCCGATGAGGACGAGTACAATAAATTTGATGAGTTGCCAGCCAAGGGATCACACACCCGTGTAACAGAGAAGCGTAAAATAATCAGGAAACCCAAGTTCATTCGGGGTCAACGTAATGATCCTAGTTCCCTCATGTACATGGGAATTAAGCCATAAGACTAGTCACGTCTACTGAATTTGTGAGTTATGCCTAGTTTTCTGTTGATGTAAGAACCGTTAATATGTTGACCTTGATATGTTGTCAGCTCATGCGATGAATATGAACTGTTTTTCATTATTATTATTATTTTTATATCATAGAGGTAGCACACTCAATTGATCTCATTAAATTATGTGTGAACAAAAATATGCAATCTGGTTTGCGAATAGCACATGGTTCGCTGCAGAAAGCCGTGTGCCGACCAAACCCCGCCCACAATCTGAGTTGTGCTTTCTGATTGTCCAGAACCCAAACCCCATGGATCGTACGTCTGCACCATTGGATGCTCCCAGATTGAACCACGATCCTCATCCCTTTCGACAGCACATGCAGTTCTGGTTGTAATTTTATTTTTATGCATAGAATGCATGTTAAACTCAAAAAATGGCTTAAATATAGCTAACGACACCTGAAATGCGCTAGAAAATCAAACCCGTGGTATAATGGTGATTGCATATCGTGGAATTTTTATGAGGCCAAATGATGAAGTCATCGGCCACAGGAGTTTGAATTGACACGTATCCTTTTGGAAACCATGATCCTTCATGTGAGATGTTCCGGTTTGGATGGAGTGATCGTCAAAACTTATGCCAAACTTTACTAAATTTTTTTCCACGGGGTCATGAGAGCACGCCACGGGCAGACATCAATTTTGATGATGTCCGGACTCCATCTGAATTTTCTGTAATTAAAATACCAACTAGGCCTACGCCAGTGGCCGCACCTCGCGGCCGAAATGTTTGAAACTTCTCCCCACTTCTCGAAGAAACGGATGAAAACTCGCAAAGCGACGCACAAATGATCTGTACACCTTCTTTGCTAGGCTGATTGTTATGGGATATTATAGCTAGTATCATGCATGCCAACTAGGCAATTTTGATGAGTTGTCATAGAATTAAATGAAGAAAGAGAGGGTTAAGTATCATATTATCAAACCATATCATAATAAATGCTATGCTACTATGTGTCATGGATGACAATAAATAAAGTACTACATGATACTACTCTATGATACTATGCATTAGTGAGGTAGCTAGTATATCATAGACTAGCTAGTATCATATATATGCATGATACTAGTATATGATCGATACTACCTCCATAATGCATGCATAGTATCATAAGTTAGTATCTTAGGTTGCCTTATTAATTGCCATGCATGACACAAAGTAGTACAACATTTAATATGATACAGTATCATGATATGATATCACACCCTCTCTTTCCTCATTTAACTGTGTGCCACATCATCCAAAATGTCTCGTTGGCATGCATGATACCGCTTGATACTCCCATTATGACCAGCCTTAGGGTGGCCATAGTGGGGGTATCATAGCCGGTATCATGCACTCGGGAATAGAAAATATGATGATGTGGCAAAGAAGCAGTAACATAGGTAGATACCATAACATATATATAATAAATGCTATACTACTTTGTGTCATGCATGGCCATAAATACGGTAATCTATGACATATAATACTCTATGATACTTTATATGCACTATGAAGGTCCGTACGTAGTATCATACACTAGTATAATATGCATGATACTATAGTATATGATACTCCCCACTATATAAGGCTAGCAATATTGGTGGTATCATAGCCGACAATATCATGCACTCGGAAATAACAAGTATGCTGATGTGGCAAAGAATTAAATATAGAGGGGGTTAGAGTAACATATAGATAGATACCGTATCATGTTAAATGCGATGCTAATTTGTGTCATGCATAGCAATAAGTATGATCTATGATACTATGCTCTATATATTATACTATGCACTATAATGAAAGGTAGTATCATACACTAGTATCATATATATATGCATGATACTAGTATATGACACTCTCCACTATGAGTAGCCTAAGTTAGCCTAACTGAAACACCCACATGTAGTTGTAGTAGGGTTTTTCACTATATGCAATAAAATGCAAGGTAAGTGCAAAGAATGACTTAAACATAGCAAACGACCTGAAATGGGCCGGAAAATCAAACCAAGGGTACATTCGCGATTGTTTACCATGATTTTTTTTTGAGGCGGAACAATGTAGCTAGTAACTGATGATTTGTAGTCGAAGTGCCGCGTCTCCTTGTGGAAACTATGATCTTTCATGTGAGATGCTCCGGTATGGAAGGCGCAAGCACCAAAACTTGTGCCAAACTTTACCAACAATTTTCCACGCGATTGGTGATAGCATGCCACAGTGAAACAATGATTTTCGTTATTTTCTGGACTCTATATGCATTTGCTGAAACTAAAATACCAACAAGCCTACGCATCTGGCCGCACCCTATGGCCGAACTGTTTGAAGTTGTTTCCCGTTTCTCACAATGAATAAAAACTCGCAAAGCGACACACAAATGATCTTGCTAACACGCACATGTAGTTGCGACTATATATATAGACACACACACACACACAAACGAGATATTTTCTTGCATATTCAAAGATTGAGATAGCTAGCGAGGCCTGCCGCCTGGTAAAATGTACCAGAAAATCGAACCACAAGGTACAATCGTGATTTCTTACCATGGAAAAAAATTGGAGGTGGAACAATGAACTCATGTTTTCATTCAAACAAAAATATGCTGTTAGTTAATGTAAATGTTTTCAAATAGCACACGGTTCACTCATGAAATCCGTGTGTCCACTAAACCATGGCCGATGCCCCCCTCTGCCACGCGCGCGATCTGAGTGGTGTGTTCTGATTGGCCAGAACCCAAACCCCATGGATCGTACGTCTGCACCATTGGGTTCTCCTTGATCGAACGGCGATCCTCATCCCTTTCGACATCACATGCAGTTCCGGTTGTGATTTTATTTATATCCACAAATTTCATGTTAAAATTTCTTAAATATAACAAACGACACCTGAAATGCGATAGAAAATCAAATTCGTGGTATAATGGTGAATGCGTACAATGGAAATTTTTATGAGGCCAAACGATGAAGTCACTGACCACTGGAGTTTGAATATACACGTCTCCTTTTGGAAACCATGGTCCTTCATGTGAGATGCTCCCGTTTGGAAGGAGTTATCCTCAAAACCTATGCCAAACTTTACCAAAAAAATTCCCTGGGGTCGTGAGAGCACGCCACGGACACACACCGATTTTGATGAAGTCTGGACTCCATCTGAATTCCCAGTAAATAAAATACCAACTAGGCCTACGCCAGTGGCCGCACCTCATGGCCGAAATGTTTGAAACTGCTCCCCGTTTCTCATACAATGGATGAAAACTCACAAAGCGACACAAAAATTATTTGTACGCCTTCTTTGCCAACTAACACCCAGATGTAGTTGTAGAACGGTTTTGAATTTAATTATATGCACTAAGTCTAAGGTAAGTGCAAAAAAATGACTTGAATATAGCAACGACACCTGAAATGGGACATAAAATCAAATGCAGGGTATATACGTGATTGTTTACCGTGAAAATAATTCAAAGGGGAACGATGTAGTCACTGACGATTGGAGTCCGAAGTGACGCGTCTCCTTTTGGAAATTATGATCCTTCTTGTGAGATGCCCCAATTTGTAAGGTGTGAGCATTACAAATCGTGCCATCTTTACCAAAAAAATTCCATGTGATCCTAAGAACACGGCACAGTGACACACCGATTTTCGTTATTTCCGGACTCTATATGCATTTCCTGTAATTAGAATACCAACAAGGCATACTCCTCTGGCCGCACCCTGTGGCTAAATTGATTGAATTCTTTCCCATTTCTCGAACAATGAATGAGAACTCCCAAAGCGACACACAAATGATCTTGCTAGCTAGCTAGCCCCCACGTGTAGTTGCGACTATACAAAACAACTCAAATCTAGCAAACGATACCTCAAATGCATGAGAAAATTGAACCATAGGGTACAATGGTGATTTCTTACCGTGGAAAACAATTTGGAGGCGAAACGATGAACTCTTGTTTTCATTCAAATAAAAATATGATGTTAGTTCATGTAAATGTTTTCAAATAGCACACGGTTCACTCACAAAAGCGTGTGCCTACCAAACCGTGAACTATCAAGTGATTCCAAAAAGTCCGTCAGCATGGAGTTTCCTCATGCGCTTTACACCGATATGACCCAAATGGCAGTGCCACAAATAAATTGCACTATCATTATCAACTTTGCATATTTTGGCATAAATGCTATGATTATGTGTATTACCACGATCGAGATTCAATAAACCATCAACATTGGGTGTATGACCATAGAAAGTTTGATTCATGTAAACAGAATAACAATTATTCTCTGTCTTAAATGAATAACCGTATTGCAATTAACATGATCTAATCATATTCATGCTCAATGCAAACACCAAGTAACATTTATTTAGGTTCAACACTAATCCCAAAAGCATAGGGAGTGCTCGATGATGATCATATCAATCTTGGAACCACTTCCAACACACATCGCCACTTCATCCTCAACTAGTCTCTATTTATTCTGAACTCCTGTTTCGAGTTACTAATCTTAGGAACTGAACAAGTATCAAATACCCATGGATTACTACGAGCACTAGTAAGGTACGCATCAATAATATGTATATCAAATATACCTTTGTTCACTTTGCCATCCTTCTTATCCGCCCAATATTTGGGGCAGTTCAACTTCGAGTGACCATTTCCTTTGCAGTAGAAGCACTCAATTTTAGGCTTAGGTCCAGCTTTGGGATTCTTCACAGGAGTGACAACTTGCTTGCCATTCTTCTTGAAGTTCCATTTCTCTACCTTTTCCCTTTTCTTGAAACAAGTGGTCTTGTTTAATCATCAACACTTGATGCGGTTTCTTGATTTCTACCTTGGTCGATTTCAGCATCACGAAGAGCTCGGGAATCCTTTTCGTCATCCCTTGCATACTATAGTTCATCACAAAATTCCAGTAACTTGGTGATGGTGACTAGAGAACTCTCTCAATCACTATCTTATCTGGAAGATTAACTCCCACTTGATTCAAGTGATTGTAGTACCCATACATTCTGAGCACATGCTCACTAGTTGTGCAATTCTCCTCCATCTTTTAGGCAAAGTACTTGTCAGAGGTCTCATACCACTTGACACGGGCATGAGTCTGAAATACCAATTTCAGCTCTTGGAACATCTCGTATGCTCCGTAACTTTTCAAAAACGTTTTTGAAGTCCCGGTTCTAAGTCGTAAAGCATGGTGCACTAAACTATCAAGTAGTCATCATATTGAGCTAGCCAAACATTCATAACGTCTGTATCTGCTCCTGCAACAGGTTTGTCACCTAGTGGTGCATCAAGGACATAATTCTTCTATGCAGCAATGAGGATACACCTCAGATCATAGACCCAGTCCGCATCATTGCTACTATCATGTTTCAACTTAGTTTTCTCTAGGAACGTATAAAAACACAGGGAAGCTACAACATGATCTATTGATCTACAACATAATTTACAAAATACTATCAGGACTAAGTTCATGATAAATTAAAGTTCATTAATCATATTACTTAAGAAGTCCCACTTAGATATACATCCCTCTAGTCATCTAAATGATCACGTGATCCAAATCAACTTAACCATGTCTAATCATTACGTGAGATGGAGTAGTTTTCAATGGTGAACATCACTATGTTGATCATATCTACTATATGATTCACGTTCGACCTTTCGGTCTCAGTGTCCTGAGGGCATATCTGCATATGCTAGGATCGTCAAGTCTAAGCCGAGTATTCTGCGTCTGCAAAACTGGCTTACACCCGTTGTATGTGAACGTAGAGCTTATCACACCCGATCATCACGGTGTCTTGGCACGAAGAACTATCGCAATGGTGCATATTCAGGGAGAACACTTACACCTTGAAATTTAGTAAGGGACCATCTTATAATGCTACCACCATACTAAGCAAAATAAGATGCTTAAAAGATAAACATCACATGGAATCAAAATATGTGACATGATATGGCCATGATCATCTTGAGCTCATGATCTCCATCACCGAAGCATCGTCACCGGCGCGACACCTTGATCTCCATCGTAGCATCGTTGTCGTCTCGCCGACTATTGTTACTACGACTATCGCTACCGCTTAGTGATAAAGTAAAACAATTACATGGCGATTGCATTGCATAGAATAAAGCGACAACTATATGGCTCCTACTAGTTGCCGATAACTTTGTTACAAAACATGATCATCTCATACAACAATTTATATCACATCACAGCAAGCCCTGCAAAAACAAGTTATACGTCCTCTACTATGTTGTTGCAAGTTTTACGTGGCTACTACGGGCTTCTAGCAAGAACTGTTCTTACCTACGCATCAAAACCACAATGATTTTTCGTCAAGTGTGTTGTTTTAACCTTCAACAAGGATCGGCCGTAGTCAAACTCGATTCAACCAAAGTTGGAGAAACTAACACCGTCAGCCACCTGTGTGCAAAAGCACGTCGGTAGAACCAGTCTCATGAACGTGGTCATGTAATGTCGGTCCGGGCCACTTCATCCAACAATACCGCCGAATCAAAGTAAGACGTTGGTGGTAAGTAGTATGACTATTGTCACCCACAACTCTTTGTGTTCTACTCGTGCATATAACATCTACGCATAGACCTGGCTCGGATGCCATTGTCGGGGAACACAGTAAGTTCAAAAAATTTCCTACGATCATGCAAGATCTATCTAGGTCATTCATAGCAACGAGGGGGAGAGTGTGTCCACGTACCCTCATAGACCAAAAGTGGAAGCTTTTAGTAACGCGGTTGACGTAGTCGAACGTCTTTGCGATCCAATCGATCAAGTACCGAATGCACGACACCTCCGCGATCTGCACACGTTCAGCTCGGTGACGTGCCTCGAACTCTAGATCCAGCTGAGGCCAAGGGAGAGTTCCGTCAGCATGGCGGTGTGGTGATGGTGATGATGAAGTTACCGACGCGGGGCTTCGCCTAAGAACTAGGACGATATGACCCAAGTGTATAACTGTGGAGGGGGAACCGCACACGGCTAAAAGATCAACTTGTGTGTCCATGGGGTGCCCCCTGGCCACGTATATAAAGGAGGGGAGGGAAGAGGTGGCCAGCCCAAGGGGGGCGCGCCAGGTGTTGGGAATACTACTAGGACTCCCCAGTCTAAGTAGGATTCCCCAATTCTTTCCTATTCCTAGTAGGAGAAGGAGGGAAGGAGGAAGAGGGGAGAAGGAAGGAGGGGGGCGCCTCCCCTCTTAGTCCAATTCTGACCAGCCCATGGGGGGGCGTGGCCACCCCTTGAGGCCCTTCTCACCTTTCCCGTATGGCCCATTAAGGCCCATTACTTTCCCCGACGAATTCCTGTAACTCCCCCGTACTCCAAAAAATACCCGAATCACTCGGAACCTTTCCGATGTCTGAATGTAGCCTTACAATATATCGATCTTTACGCCTCAACCATTTTGAGACTCCTCATCATATCCGTGATCTCATCCGGGACTCCGAACAAACTTTGGTACATCAAATCACATAAACTCATAATACCAATCATCATCAAACGTTAAGCGTGTGGACCCTACGGGTTCGAGAACTATGTAGACATGACCGAGACACGTCTCCGGTCAATAACCAATAGCGGAACCTAGATGCTCATATTGGTTCCTACATATTCTACGAAGATCTTTATCGGTCAAACTGCATAACAACATACGTTGTTCCCTTTGTCACCAGTATGTTGCTTGCCCGAGTTCGATCATCGGTATCATCATACCTAGTTCAATCTCGTTACTGGCAAGTCTCTTTACTCGTTCCATAATACTTCATTCTATAACTAACTTATTAGGCACAATGATTGCCGAGGCTTATGGTGATGAGTATTACCGAGAGGGCCCAGAGATACCTCTCCGAAACACGGAGTGACAAATCATAATCTTGATCTATGCCAACCCAACAAACACCTTTGGAGACACCTGTAGAGCATCTTTGTAATCACCCAGTTACGTTGTGACGTTTGATAGCACAAAAGGTGTTCCTCCGGTATCGGGAGTTGCATAATCTCATAGTCTGAGGAACATGTATAGGTCATGAAGAAAGCAGTAGCAATGAAACTGTAACAATCATAATGCTTAGATAAGGATGGGCCATGTCCATCACATCATTCTCCTAATGATGTGATCCCGTTCATCAAATGACAACACATGTCTATGGTTAGGAAACATAACCATCTTTGATTAACGAGCTAGTCAAGTAGAGGCATGCTAGGGAAACTATGTTTTGTCTTTGTATTCACACATGTACTAAGTTTCCGGTTAATACAATTCTAGCATGAATAATAAACATTTATCATGAAATAATGAAATAAATAATAACTTTATTATTGCCTCTAGGGCATATTTCCTTCTATGTTCATTATCTACCTTACTAACTAGTACATATAGGATGCATTTGTTCCAACAAGTTACTGCCGATTTACAGATCGCGGGCGCCCGAGTCACATAAACTTAACAAATTAGTCGTACATTTTCGAAATTATTGCATGAAATGTTTAAAAAGCTTGATACCAAGTTGTTAGTTTTATGCTTATCCTCCTTTCCTAAGTTTTGCATGTGTTCTCTGTAGATGCCGATTAGCAATTACATCACTCATGCTTGAGGCGATGTATCTTCATCTGATTCTGAAAGCCCTAGGTCTTCAGTAGATGGTGAGGGATCAAGTAATCTTGAACATGATAGAGCTGCAGCAATTACCCTTCTGGTCAGGACATGGAGGAACGCTCCAAGGAAGCCCACACATCAGCCTAAAGGTGTATATGAAGTAACCGAGATTGATTTAAAGTCTTGGGCTCCAACTAAGCCAGATAAAGCACGCACGAGGTTCAGGAGTGTGTGTGGATTTGTTGGTCGGGCAAGGCTCAACTTTAATCTACTGGGGTTTCGGAAGGCTAGCACAAAAACACACCGATGGATAGTCCAAGAGATCATGGATCACTTCAATGTTCCAGAGTAGTGGAGAATATAGGTGAGACACGCTGCACTGAAGAAGTCTAGGGATGCTTGGAGAAACTGGAAGCACGTGTTGTACAAGAAGTACTTGAGTGAAGGCAAGGACCCAATTCCCGTATACCCCCAAACTACAAAGGCAGACTAGGTAGAATTCAAAAGGGCCAGGGCAACTAAAGAGTTTGTTGAGAAGAGTTTCAAGCAATCAGAACTTCAGAAGAAGGACACACACACACCCATCGTATAGGTGTGGCAGGATACTACGACATGAAACCGATATGGGACTAGGAGGACAAAGAAGCAGTAGCAGCGGGTGGGAAACTGGCCTTTAGTGAAATCGGGGGAGAATGCGCCAGACACTACTTGCAGGCACATGCAAGCAGGCGTGATGACCGAACTTATTACTTTAAAAACTCACATGACAAAGAACTGTATCAAGTGATGTTAGAGGCTTCCAAGATCCCTAGAAGGTTCTACAAGAACTCAAGGCCATGTGACATTCTATCCATTGCTCTGGACACAGGAGAGCTGCCTGGTCGTGCAAGGGGTATAAGTGTTAATTTCCCCACAAGAGGGCTTCCACACTCAGCAAAGAAGAGAGGCTCAACATTAAAAAAGCGAGGTGTGAAATGAAGCAAAATGCATTGTATGAAAGGTTGAGGAAGGACATGTATCCAGTTTTTTGAAAGGATATTGAGAAGTCAATGATGATGCAGAAGACTCTAACACTGACAGGTAGCCACCAGATGGGAGGGGAGGCGGGCATGGAGGATGCTGCTTATTGCGCGACAATACCGCACAAGAGGTAGCTGTGCATCAGCTGACCCCAGCGACACTGAGACAGCATCTTCTCGTGATGATGCTATCAGATCTATTTGGAATGAAAGACAGACTGAAGGGCGTGCTTACACATTATGAAGGTACATTAAAATGTGTAACAGCCTGGGTTTGCCCACCCTTCTTGGAAGATGGTCTCTTGTTGGACAATGTGCCATTGAAGCCAGGCTATGTGAAGTGCTACGTAACCGAAGTAAAGCCTGAATTCAATGAATTTGCCTTGAAGAATGTCCTAGGAGACTTTGATGAGCAAAGGACCTTGGGACAAACACTGTTACATCACATCTAGTGGCCACGAAAGGAAATCGAGTTGATCGATGAGATCCCTGAAGCCCCGCCAAGAGAAACCGATGTCGCCCCTCAACCAGTGACGCTCTCCTTGCCACAACTGCTCTGGCATGCTTCCCCCAAAGAACCTAATACTTGTAACCCGACGACTGATGCATAAACCTGTGATCAATCGGCCCGAATTTGTGGCATACAGGCCATGTCATCCTCCGCCCCAAATCAGCCAGTGGCAAGGCCTACAACTGTTGAAGACGCACCACCTGTTAAGATGCCGGCCGCTAAAGAAGTGGGGGGAGACCCAGCTGCAGCACATGCTCAGCAGACCAATCTGGTGGAACGGACTGCTAAGCAGTCTGATGCTTTGGAACTGCCTGCTAAGCAGTCAGTGGGTCTAGAACCGACTGCTCATCAGTCCATCGGTCTGCAGTCGCGTGATCAACATACCAATGCGTGAACACTTCCTGCTCAGCAAACCAACGCGTTGGCAAGGCCTCCTCAGCACACCGACAAGTTGGCACCACCTGCGCAGAAAACCGACATAGCTTCAATGCATGGCCAGCAGTTCGATGCCTCTGCTCCTACAGCCCAGCAATCCATCACAGCAGCAACGCCAGCTCAGTGGTCCGACATAGATAAACCGTCTGCTAAGCAGTCCATCGAAGCTTTACCGTCTGCTCAGCAGTCTACCTTGTAGCCAACTAGACGTTCTGCTATAAATGCTTCAAGGACCAAGAAGGAAGTGGCCAAAAGTGCTACACCCGCGAGGAAGCGTGGCAGGCAAGTGAAGAGGAAAGAGAATGATTGCCTCTTACTTAAAGCACTCATCGCCCAGAACCAAATTAAAAGCAGGTTGTTCGAATTAGGGAGTAATATTATTTCTGACGGCATGGATGATGAAGAAGTAGATTTGTTGCTTGCTAAAAGTAAAGCAGACGTACTTGAAGCACGCAATTACGTCCATGGCCAACCATTTCTTGTTGGCGAATACTTTGATGAGTGCAGCTCCTATTGCCGTGAGTTATATGAATATTGCATGGATCAAATGTCAGCAAGTCATCATGGTTTGCTAGTCCACTACAACAGAGATCATTTCCGACACGATGCTGGTTGCATCAATGTGAGTTTCAAGGACTTACATATCTTCTTCAAGTTCAACAAGCTCGATGCCACTCTTGTTAGATGCCTGATTTTGTAAGTACTTAACAAACTCTGATCAACTTCTCCATACAAGGCTGTAAATGATAAGCACCTAACTGCATTTTATCCCTCTCAGGGGATTGAATGCGCAGAGAAGAAAAAGGGAGAGTGTGTATTTCATAGATCCTAAATTAGCAAATGGCACAACATTACATGGTAAGGACCTATGGGACTGGGCCGTTAACACGGTCGTCCGTCTCTTCGAAAACACGTCCCATGCAGAATCATTTCTATGGCCATATCATGAACAGTACGTCAAGTAAACAACCACGCATACACTGATTGTCTTTCAGATTTCGACATAATTCATAAGTTCATGGTTTTCTTAATATGTAGCAATCACTGGATATTGGTATTCATTGTTCCAAACAAGAACACAGTTTACTACATCAATTCTCTCAAAGAGTCAACAAACGCTCAAGATCTGATGCATCTTTAGCAACTCATGGATAGGTATTTAATTCTATGATGTTGAAATTAATTTGCATTCATATCTGCTTCAATAATTGATGTTGTCAAAATTCATCTTCATTTGCAGTGTGCTCGCATTGTGGAAAACTAAACTAGGGAACCTGTTCAAGAGGGAACTACCTATGCAGCACGAGATCGTTTCTCCGGTAACACATCGAAATCCGTTATTTTTAGAAAAGTTATCCAACATTCTGCAAATATCTTTTCTTACGCTAGTCAAATGTTCCAGCTTCTAAATAAACCTCTTTCTATTTTGTCCAAAGAAAAAATAATACATCTAACACCGATTATCTTGTTCCTAACAAGACAAATACATGACTAATTCTGTACAAAAAAATTTAGTTTCCTCAGCAAGAAGTAGGGACCAACCTTTGTAGATACTATGTTTGCAGACACATGATCTCCAACTAGAAATGTACTGATAGTTGTGACGATCCTCGCAAATTAGTACCAGTAAGTCTATCTTAATTAATATCTTCTACTCCACTCATATGGCACATTCTGATCTTAAAAATATTGCAACTCACCTTAGAATTGAGGACCCCTGAACCGCTCCCGGCTGGTGAATTACTGATGGTTCGGAGAATTATTGGCGACTTCTTCCTGAATCACTACATTAATCCCACTAGTGATATTGAAGATTTCATTAATTCAAAATGGGATATTTTTGTTTATTTGTTCAATTGAATATTGTGGCAAAATTACTTTTTGCGTGCCGATTCAAAATGGGATATTTTTGTTTATTTGTTCAATTGAATATTGTGGCGAATTTTCTTTTTGCATGCCGATTCAAAATGAGATATTTTTGTTTTAACCTGGCAATTGCTTCGCACATGGTTCAACTAAATGAGTGTGTGCGATCTACATCGGAAAGCATACGTCAATTGTAGCAGAACCGTTGGTGATACAACAGATCGCAAACGATTTGCAGGGCTACTACGTGTGTGTAGGGTTTCGGGAACCGTTTGTGATATCGTGTTATCCCACATGAGAAATCAGAGTAAACCGTGCCCAATGCAAAATACAATCCCGGTCGTAATTTTTTCAGGAAACGTGTGGGATCCCAAACGGAAAGCACACGTAACTCTTGCCGTAACCGTCAGTGATATACAATAGATCACAAACGGTCTACAACACCTGTATGTGTGCAAAGGGGCTCCTGAACCGTTTGTGATAGAACATTATCGTAGACCATAATTGTTGGGAAACATGTGCGATGGAGTCTTGCATGGCAAACGGGTTCCGCAGAAAACTCGTGTGCGATGGGGGCACATATCGCACACAGTTCATATGTTGGCCCGTGTGCCTTACATACTGTTTCCCAAACGGTTCATTACGACACACCGTTTGGTTTCACTTCTTCATTAGAAACATTTAATCACCGATCCCACACGTGCGAAATAATTTAGTGTGTGCTGCATCGCAGACGATTACCTTTTGCAAGGCCTCAGGATCATTGCTCCATATCCCCGACAGTTTCTGGGTCATGTGGGAAGGACCCCCTATCGCCCACACTCACTTGGCGACGGTTCCAAATGCCGTCGTGGAAAGGGGTTAAAAAACGTTTGTATAGCACCGACACGTACCAATAGGGTGACTAAACGCAGTACTACACACTACAAATGAAGATGGAAAATATCTGGGAATGTTTTCTCAGAGTTTGGCATTTTTTGGACAAATGAATCTGGGGGAAGGATCCATGTTTATCATGCTAGATGCATGTGAGAGATGAACGAATTGCATATTTGGATTCCTTAGATTTTTCATCTGATTTAGAGATTAATTTACATTATTTTTCAAATTTTAAACATTTCATGAAATTATTATTATTTAAATTAATTCGAAAAACTAGATCATTTGGGTCAGCATGATGTCAGAACTCAACCCAGTTGGTCTAGGTCAGACCTAATAGCTGGGTCCTACATGTCAATGATAGAGGGGGTTAACAGAGTTTAAATTAAACTAAATTAGCTAATTAGGTTACTAAGCCCAACTGTCACTACCTAATTAGGTTAATTAAATTAGTTTATTTAATTTTGTTAATTAGGGGGGACGTGGGCCCCATTGTCAACATCTGGGCTGCCCAATCAGCACCTGTTGACTGGTCATCCCAGTAAACAGGGCCGCTCGGACCCCTAGTCAGTGACCTAGGGTGGTGGCCTCGGTCGGGCCACGTCAGCGGTGGCGGTGGCGCGCTGGCACGACCAAAACAGCAGCGGCAACGCACCGGAGTCGACCAGAAAACAGCCACAGGGGTCTCCAGACCCGTGGTTTGGTCCGACGGGCTGATGCGGCTTGAATTACGTCGGTATATCCCCAAAGAGGAAGGGATGATGCAGCACAACTACGTAGGTATTTCCCTCAATGATGAGACCAAGGTTATCAAAGCAGTAGGAGAACCTCGGAACACTATGTAAACGGTACCTGCACACAAAGAACAAATACTTGCAACTCGGCGCGTAAGAGGGGTTCTCAATCCCTCCCGGGTAAAAGATAGATTGGTTTGTAGTAGATTGGATAAATAGATATCACGGAAATGTGAAATAAAATAGATAACAGAAATCTGCAGCAAAGTATTTTTGGGATTTTGGAATAACAGATCTCATAATAAAAGCGAATAAAAATACATCTCGAAGGCAAATATGATAAAGAATAGAACCGGGGGCCGTAGATTTCACTAGTGGCTTCTCTCGAGAAAAATGGCATACCGTGGGTAAACAAATTACTGTTGGGCAATTGATAGAACTTCAAATACTTATGATGATATCCAGGCAATGATTATTCTATAGGCATCATGCCCAAGATTAGTAGACTGACTTCTGCCTGCATCTAGTACTATTACTCCACACATCGATCGCTATCCAGCATGCATCTAGTGTATTAAGTTCATGGAGAAACAGAGTAATGCAACAAGAGCGATGACATGATGTAGACAAGATCTATTCATGTAGGAATATACCCCATTTTGTTATCCTTAATAGCAACGATACATACGTGGCATGTCCCCTTCTGTCACTGGGATTGAGCACCGTAAGATCGAACCCATCACAAAGCACCTCTTCCCATGGAAAAAATCGATCTAGTTGGCCTAACTAAACCAAAGATTCGAACAAGTAATACGAGGCTATAAGCAACATGCATATAGGAGATCAAAACTCAAATAAATTTCATGGATAAAATAGATCTGATCATAAACTCAAAGTTCATTGTATCCCAACAAACACACCACAAAAAGAGATACATCAAATAGATCTCCAAGAGACCATTGTATTGAGAATTAAAAGAGAGAGGGAAATCATCTAGCTACTAACTATGGACCAGAAGGTCAACAATGAACTACTCATGCATCATCGCAGAGGCAGCAATGAGGATGATGAACCCCTCCGTGATGGTTTCTAGATTGGATCTGGTGTTTCTGGAACTTGCGCCGGCTGGAATAGTGTTTTGTTGACACCCTTAAGGTTTTTGGATTTTCAGGGTATTTATAGAGAAAAGAAAACTTATCCTTTTCCCAATTTTAGAGTTTGTCTAGAGGGGGGGTGATTAGACTACTTGACCAATAAAAACTTAATCTTTTGCCAATTTTAGAGTTTGGCAGATTTTAGCTACTTTAGGACAAGTCGAGCAATCATCACACTATTCAAGCAAGCATGCAAAGAGTATATAGGCAGCAGAAATTAAAGCATGCAACTTGCAAGAAAGTAAAGGGAAGGGTTTGGAGGATTCAAACGCAATTGGAGACACGGATGTTTTTGGCGTGGTTCCGATAGGTGGTGCTATCGTACATCCACGTTGATGGAGACTTCAACCCACGAAGGGTAACGGCTGCGCGAGTCCACAGAGGGCTCCACCCACGAAGGGTCCACGAAGAAGCAACCTTGTCTATCCCACCATGGCCGTCGCCCACGAAGGACTTGCCTCACTAGCGGTAGATCTTCACGAAGTAGGCGATCTCCTTGCCCTTACAAACTCCTTGGTTCAACTCCATAATCTTGTCGGAGGCTCCCAAGTGACACCTAGCCAATATAGGAGACACCACTCTCCAAGAAGTAACAAATGGTGCGTTGATGATGAACTCCTTGCTCTTGTGCTTCAAATGATAGTCTCCCCAACACTCAACTCTCTCTCATAGGTTTTGGATCTGGTGGAAAGAAGATTTGAGTGGAAAGCAACTTGGGAAAGGCTAGAGATCAATATTCATATGGTAGGAATGGAATATCTTGGCCTCAACACATGAGTAGGTGGTTCTCTCTCAGAAATGGTAAGTTGGAAGTGTAGGTTCGTTCTGATGGCTCTCTTTTCGAATGAAGAGGAGCTGGAGGGGTATATATAGCCTCCACACAAAATCTAACCGTTACACACAATTTACCAAACTCGGTGGGACCAATTCAACAGACTCGGTCAGACCGATTTAGTAAACCTAGTGACCGTTAGTGATTTTCGGTGGGACTGACATGCATCTCGGTGAGACCGATTTGGTTAGGGTTAGGGTATAACGTAATCTCGGTAAGACAGATTACACAAACTCGGTAAGACCGATTTGGTAATAAGCTTTCCAGAGAGTTGGTCAGGTAAACTCGGTGGGACCGATTTGCTCTTTTCGGTGAGACCGAAATGTTACAAAAAGGAAACAGAGAGTTTACATTGCAATCTCGGTGGGACCGATCGCTCACTTCGGCTAGACCGAAACATTACGAAGGGAAACAGAGAGATTACAACCCCATCTCGGTGAGACCGAGATCCCTATCGGTAAGACCGATTTGCTTAGGGTTTGTGGCAATGGCTATGACTTTTGGAATCGGTGGCGCCAGATAGCAAGAATCGGTGTGACCGATTTTGGCTTTGGGTTTAGGTCATTTGTGGATGTGGGAAAGAAGTTGAGGGTTTTGGAGCATATCACAAAGCACATGAAGCAAGAGGCTCATTAAGCAACACCTGATCCCTCATTGATAGTATTGGCTTTTCCTATAGACTCAATGTGATCTTGGATCACTAAAATATAAAATGAAGAGTCTTGAGCTTTTGATCTTGATCCAATCCTTTGTCCTTAGTATTTTGAGGGATCCACTTTCATCATCCATGCCATGCCATTCATTGAGTTTTCCTGAAATAATAGTCTTGGAATAGAATTAGCTCAATGAGCTATATGTTATTATGAATTACCAAAACCACCTAGGGATAGTTGCACTTTCAATCTCCCCCTTTTTCTCAATTGATGACAACATATAGATCAAAGCTTCGACAAATGATAATAAGATTGAATAACATCGTCGCTTTGAGAAGTATGTGATAAGCAAGAGCTCCCCCTAAATTTGTGCATAGTTTAAGAATTGCTTTGGACTGCAAATGCACAATGAATTAGGCTCATGGGTTACTCTTCCATGTCACGTACATCTTGGTGGAGCGCTCAAAATAATAAACAATGAATACATGCACTCATCACCAAGCATAGTGAATGATCACATAAGATAGATAGGATAATATCCTCAAACAGGCATACGTGTAGCTTATGATCAAACACATGATCATCACTGTCTCACAAGCATAGTATCTCAATCAATCAAAGCAAACAAAGTTATAAAAAAACACCAAATAAAGCAAGAGAGAACAAAAGCAACACACTCTCTCTCTCTCGAAGCCTATGATTTATACATTTTTCTCCCCCTTTGGCAACAAGTTACGAAAAAGTTCATAGAAAATGCATAGTGCTAGATCGACTCTCAGGCTTGATCTTCTGGTGGTGGTGTCCTGATGACTCCAAGGATGAAGGCTTCAGTTGACGTAGAGGGTGCTGGAGTGGATGCTGGAGCTGGTTGCACTAGAACTGTAGGTGCTATGGCTGGTGCTGAAGTTGTTGCTCTAGTGTCTGTCACCGGCACTGCAACTGACCTTTGAGCGCAGGCACTCTGGCAAACACATTAGTTGTTGTCTTGCCCTGCTTCTCCTGCATGTCCTCCTATAGCTGCTCCACAACTGACTGAATCTCAGTTACTTTGACATCAAGGTCATGGAATTTGAGTTCCATGATTCTCTCAAGGCTCTCCTGATTCTGAGTGAGGGTGGCCAGTCCCTTCTCAATCCTCAGTGTAGATGCTATCAAGTAACCAAGCTGCTCCTGTTTGGTCTTCAAGAAATATTCAGATGCCTCCTCTTGAGTTGCCATCCTGGCAGCCTTCTCCTACTTTGCCTTCTCCTTCTTCTCCTGAGCTTGAACTGATTGTGGATCATTTTCTTTCATGACAACCTCATTGTCCTCAAAGTCTGGATAAAAGTGGAAAATGTTCCTTATCCAACTGATATTTCCCTGTGCCCATCTTTGAGTTGATCAATTCCTGAATCTGAGGTGCATATCCACAGCTCCTCTTCTGATCTGCTGCAGTCCTCTTAATTGTTTCAATCATCAGGCTCATGACTTTGAACTTTTGTGGCACATCAAACACATGCAACATGTTGATGGCATGCCCTCTGATCATGTTATGGTCACCAGACTTGTGCAACAGAGTATGCCTCAGAATCCAATTGATGGTTGGCAACCCTAACAGTAGAAAGTGAACTGATCCAAACTTGTGAGTCTCAACTGCCTTGTCTGGGATTTCCTTGTACATGTGATCCATCTTATTCTTTGCATAGATATCCAGATCATCCTCATTTTCCTTTGGGGCATTGATCAGACTTGCCCATTCTTCAACAGTTGACTGGTACCTTGTACCTTCACACATCCAAACAATTCTTCCATCTAGGTGAAAGTGTGCTGTGGAGTAAAATTGCATGATAAGTTCATCATTCTAGTGGGTGAACTTCTGTCCAACAAAATCAGCAACTCCACAAGCAACAAAGCTCTCTTGCACTCCTGGATAGTGCTCTTCATTGTCCTTGATGTAGGTCCAGTCGACCCACCTCATGTCACAAACTATGGGCTTCTTATCCAATAGAATTGTCTCATAGAAGTCCTGCTGTTCCTTTGTATGGAACCTGTAGTCAACAACAGTCTTTCTCCTTGATGAATATGGATCTTCCATCCTCCACAGTCTCAGTCCTGAATCCTTCCTGATCCTCATGTCCTCAACCACAGGATGGGCATCATTGTGGTCTGGTATCTTGGGCTTGAGCTTTCTTAGGACTTGACCTTCTTCATCTTCTTCTTGAGCAACATTGGGCACTTGGGCCTTGTTCTTCTCAGCAGCTAGAATACTTCTAGTATTCCACTTTGGAACTTGCTTGGCCTTGGAGGCAGCTTTGGGTGCTTCTTTGGGCTTAGATGTTGCAGACCCTGATCAGATTGCATCACCCATAAGCTTAGGTGCCTTAGGTGCTAGTGCAACATCCTCTTCCTCTTCAGCATCCCTTCTCATAGAGGGCTTTCCAAGGACCTTGGCAGTTGTGGTCCTTGCTCTCTTCTTCTTCTTGTCCTGAGCACCTTCATCCTCTGATTCAATTGTGAATATCATAGTCTCTCCAGTGGGGACTTTCTGAGGTTTGGAAGAAGTGACTTTCTTCTCAGGTGCCTCTTTGGGATCTGTCTGAGCTGGCACTTGAGTGGACTTTCTGGCTTTAGGCATTGGTGTCCTCTTGGCAGGAACTTTCTTCTTCAGTCCAGGCTTAGTGCTATGTGCAGAGCCATAGTCTTTGTTGAGCGCCACTTTCTTGGAAGTAGCCTCATCTTCCTCAGCTTTGTAATCTTCATCCTCTGAATCTGATGTTCTTTTCCTCCTTTGCCTAGTAGCAGCCTTAGGCAGATTGCTAGGAGTACTTCTGCTCCCTTCATCTCTAGTTGAGGGACTAGTGCCCTCACTCAAGTCCATCTGCTCTTCTGACCTGTTCTGGCTGTCACTCTGGTCTGACATGCTGCAAAAAGCTGACTGCTGACCCTGTGAAGAGTTATAGATGAGATAGAATAGATGAGCATCACAAAATGCAGAGATTTTTGCAAAAGAATGATTCAAAAATTCAGTTTTAGTTTTCCATAGAAAGCATTTCGGATCAACCGATTTTCAAACTCGGTGATACCGAAGCAGTTTTGGAACCTAAACTGATGAACTCGGTTGGACCGAGTCACAGTTTGGTGGCACCGAGACTGCTAGGGTTTCACAGAATCCTCAAATCGGTCGCACCGATTAGTAATTCTCGGTCAGACCGAGAGTCACTAGTGCAATGGCATAAGCCAAATCGGTGAGACCGAGTTTTTCAACTCGGTGGGTCCGAGATGGTTTCGGCAGAAACCTAACCCTAAAAATTTGAATCTCATCTAATCTACGTTTTACTTTGGCTGGATAGAAGTGTTTCAATCGTGGCAAGAATCCATAAGAATACAATGTGCTAGGAATCAGACATGGATAGCACAAGGATTGAGTCCATACCCTAACTTGGCGGTGGACTCGCTACGGCGGCAAAGGCGGGGGCGAAATCCGTTGACGGCGACGGAGAGCAGCTACTGGAGGCTGCTGGCGACAAGCAGACGATCCGAAGACCTCCGATGGCAGAGCGAGCTATTGCACGGGCGAAGGGTTTCGGAGAAATTTCCAAAATTTTGCCTGTGACTATATATAGCCCGACCCTTTCAGTGTGACCGAGTGGAACAACTCGGTGGCACCGAGATGCATAACTGTGTACAGTTACAGCAAATTGGTGTGACCGAAAAGTTCAAATCGGTTGCATCGAGATTGAAAACTCAGATCAACTTAATGATCTCGGTAGGACCGAAATGGAGGAATCGGTCAAACTGAGAGTCAGAAGAGGTTTTGGAAGTTTAAGTCTATGACGAATCGGGGACTCCGAGTGCTCCTCACACAGAGTGGTTCGAATCTGACTTGATCAAATTTGGTGATGTAGCATGAATAGAGTTTGAGATGAGAAAAGCATAGATAGCTAAAGAAGGTTCTTAGGCATTCTTGTCCATCCACTTGGCAAGAAGAAAAACCAAACAATCAAAACAACAAGTGGATGTCCTTGAATGAGTAAAATATGCACCAACATGCTCACACAATAAGATGGAAAATGAAATATGTGACAAAGCATGCACAACCAATTCTAGCATCTATCAAACAATTGGCGATGACTAGGTCATCTATATATGAGTATATTGATTAAGGATTCAAATGAGAACATTTGACCATAGGTCATACTCATCGTTTAAGCTCAAGTGGGGTTACCACTTTTACATAATACATTAATGTGTTCACACCATTAGAGTTGCTTTGACTCAATTCTTAGAGTTAAGCTCTCCCTAGATGTGAGATCCCCCCTTAGAGGGATGAACTAACCTTGGGTTTTGTCGATGATGACTTCATGTAGGTGTTGAAGATGTAGATGCTCAATGTTGATGTAGATCATTTGGAGCAATCCTTTGAAGTGATTTGCACTTTCAACTTACCTACATGGGTTAGTGCCACAAGGAACAAACAAGAATATCCATAGACATAGAGTGATGCACACACAAGATGATGACCATGAAATCATTAGGTTACCTAGTCCCTTGCCTTACCAACATGAGGGTTTGTGACTCCTTGAACTAGTGCAAGATGTGGAAGTTGATTCCACTTATTCTTGCCAAAATGATATGAGTGAAGAATGTTGGTAGAGTCACCCTCAAGAACTCTCTAGTTCTTCTTCTTAGGGATCCATATCATCTTGATGGTATCCTTGGAGTTGTCGTTGTACTTGATGATGTAGAACTTGACGTAGTCTTGGGAACCCACTTGAACGAGGCTCTAGGTGCTTCTTCAAATGCATCAATCTCTTCTTGAAGCTTGTCCTTGCCTTTGTTCTTGTGGTCTTGTGGTGGAAGATCATCTTGATCTTGTGTTCCCTTGAAGGAAGTAGGATCATACTTCTCTTGTTGAGGAACAAACTTCATCTTGGGATATTGATCTTCTTCCCGCTCAACTCCACTGGCATTGAACTTTCGTTCAAAACCAACACCTTGATTCTTCCGGTGCCTTCCTTGCTTGCATACAATTTCGTCGAATTGCTTACTCCCGGCAAGGCTCTTGTAAACACCTTTCTCAATAATTTCCTTCAATAAGCTATTTTCTTGCTCAAGTGTAACTTGGCTAAGAGAATCATTAGTGGAATCAAGAGAATTACTAGAAGCAACAATATTGGATTTGACATTGTTATTGTTACTACTAGAGGAAGTATCTTTCTTGTACTTCTTACTAGATTTGACTTGAGGCATGTAAGTAGATAAGAGTAAACGCTTGGCAATGTAAGAAGAACTTTTCTTGCGGAGATCATCATTGATTGCTTTTAAGAACTCATGCTCTTGCTCAAGATTGAGCTTTTCAAAGCGTAACTTCTCATGAGCCCTTAAAAGTTCTCGATGATCTTCGTAGATAGTTTCATGAGCTAACTTAAGAGTATTTAGTTCTTTAGGTAGAATCTCAATCTTCTCCTTATCATTGTCTTTCGTTTTATCTTGATTAGCATGATTAATTGACGTTTCATCATAGTATTCATCACTAGAGTTGTCAATAAGTAAATCATCATCCACAAGCAAGTCATCTTCATCACTATTGAAATCAACATACTCGGGGTGTGTTACCTTAGGACCTTTGGCCATGAAGCATCTTCCAACACCTTCATTTGGTGAATCAAATATGTCGTAGGAGTTGGTTGACACAAGTGCTAGACTGGCAACACCTTCATCTTGAGTATATTCGGAGTCGGAGTGATAGCTTCTCTCGGAGTGATTGTCGGAGTCGGAGCCGGAGCCGGATACCCATTCACCAACATGGGCTTGGTGTCTTCGTTTTGTGTAGCTCCTTGATGACTTATCCTTCCTTTGCAAATCCTTGCTTCTCCGTGAGGGTCTTCGTTCATAACGATCATCTCTACTCCTCCTCTCTCTTGGTGGTGATTCTTCTCTTTTGCTCCTTCTTCTTGGAGAATCTTCTCTTCTTTTGTAGGGTGTCATACACTCATTGGAATAGTGTCCGGGTCTCCCACAATTGTAGCAATTGCGCTCTCGACTAGAAGATCTTTTGTCATTGTAAGACCTTGACTTGGAGCTTCTTTCTTTGCTTCTACTCTTGTAGAATTTGTTGAAGTTCTTCACCATTAAGCTCAATTCTTCATTGAAGGTTTTTTTCTCACTTGATGATGTGGGGGCTTCACTTGAGGCTTTGTAAGAACCACTTGACTTGTTGTGAAGTTCCTCCTTATCCTTGAGTGACATCTCATGAGCAACAATTCTTCCAATGACTTCCGTTGGCTTGAGATCTTTGTAGTTTGGCATCATTTGAATCAATGTGCACACGGTATCATACTTTCCATCCAATGCTCTTAGGATCTTCTTGATGATGAATTTGTCGGTCATCTCTTCACTCCCTAAGCCGGCAATCTCATTTGTGATAAGAGCAAGCCTAGAGTACATTTCAGCGACACCTTCACCATCCTTCATTTTGAACTTGTCAAGCTGACTTTGGAGCACATCCAACTTGGATTCCTTGACGGACTGGGTACCTTCATGCATATCAATCAAAGTATCCCAAAGTTCCTTTGCATTCTCAAGACGGCTGATTTTGTTGAATTCTTCGGGGCACAATCCATTGAATATGATATCACAAGCTTGAGCGTTGTATTGCAGCATCTTCAATTCTTCCGCATTAGCTTCACGGTTCGGTTCTATCCCATCAAAAAATTCACCTTGCAAGCCAATACTAATAATTGCCCAAACGGTGGGGTTATGTCCAAGAATATGCATTTTCATCTTATGCTTCCAACTAGCAAAATTAGTACCATCAAAGTAAGGACCTCTATGGTGATAATTTCCCTCGCTAGATGCCATACTCTCCTAGGTTGTGAAACCAAGGCTATGACCACCAAAAGCTATGGAAATCAAAGCAAATGGAGACCAAGGCTCTGATACCACTTGTAGGACCTTGAAGTATGTCTAGAGGGGGGGGGTGATTAGACTACTTGGCCAATAAAAACTTAACCTTTTCCCAATTTTAGAGTTTGGCAGATTTTAGCTACTTTAGGACAAGTCGAGCAATCATCACACTATTCAAGCAAGCATGCAAAGAGTATATAGGCAGCAGAAATTAAAGCATGCAACTTGCAAGAAAGTAAAGGGAAGGGTTTGGAGGATTCAAACGCAATTGGAGACACGGATGTTTTTGGCGTGGTTCCGATAGGTGGTGCTATCGTACATCCACGTTGATGGAGACTTCAACCCACGAAGGGTAATGGCTGCGCGAGTCCACAGAGGGCTCCACCCACGAAGGTTCCACGAAGAAGCAACCTTGTCTATCCCACCATGGCCGTCGCCCACGAAGGACTTGCCTCACTAGCGGTAGATCTTCACGATGTAGGCGATCTCCTTGCCCTTACAAACTCCTTGGTTCAACTCCATAATCTTGTCGGAGGCTCCCAAGTGACACCTAGCCAATATAGGAGACACCACTCTCCAAGAAGTAACAAATGGTGCGTTGATGATGAACTCCTTGCTCTTGTGCTTCAAATGATAGTCTCCCCAACACTCAACTCTCTCTCATAGGTTTTGGATCTGGTGGAAAGAAGATTTGAGTGGAAAGCAACTTGGGAAAGGCTAGAGATCAAGATTCATATGGTAGGAATGGAATATCTTGGCCTCAACACATGAGTAGGTGGTTCTCTCTCAGAAATGGTAAGTTGGAAGTGTAGGTTCGTTCTGATGGCTCTCTTTTCGAATGAAGAGGAGCTGGAGGGGTATATATAGCCTCCACACAAAATCTAACCGTTACACACAATTTACCAAACTCGGTGGGACCAATTCAACAGACTCGGTCAGACCGATTTAGTAAACCTAGTGACTGTTAGTGATTTTCGGTGGGACTGACATGCATCTCGGTGAGACCGATTTGGTTAGGGTTAGGGTATAACGTAATCTCGGTAAGACAGATTACACAAACTCAGTAAGACCGGTTTGGTAATAAGCTTTCCAGAGAGTTGGTCAGGTAAACTCGGTGGCACCGATTTGCTCTTTTCGGTGAGACCGAAATGTTACCAAAAGGAAACAGAGAGTTTACATTGCAATCTCGGTGGGACCGATCGCTCACTTCGGCTAGACCGAAACGTTACGAAGGGAAACAGAGAGATTACAACCCCATCTCGGTGAGATCGAGATCCCTATCGGTAAGACCGATTTGCTTAGGGTTTGTGGCAATGGCTATGACTTTTGGAATCAGTGGCGCCGGATAGGAAGAATCGGTGTGACCGATTTTGGCTTTGGGTTTAGGTCATTTGTGGATGTGGGAAAGAAGTTGAGGGTTTTGGAGCATATCACAAAGCACATGAAGCAAGAGGCTCATTAAGCAACACCTGATCCCTCATTGATAGTATTGGCTTTTCCTATAGACTCAATATGATCTTGGATCACTAAAATCTAAAATGAAGAGTCTTGTGCTTTTGAGCTTGAGCCAATCCTTTGTCCTTAGTATTTTGAGGGATCCACTTTCATCATCCATGCCATGCCATTCATTGAGCTTTCCTGAAATAATAGTCTTGGAATAACATTAGCTCAATGAGATATATGTTATGAATTACCAAAACCACCTAGGCATAGTTGCACTTTAGAAATCTCCAAAAAGTTCCGCTGCATTTGGACTCCGTTTGGTATTGATTTTTCGCGGAAGTAAAAAACAGCAACTGGCACTGGGCACCATGTCAATAATTGATATAAAGTTGCTATAAAATGATTGTAAAACATTGAAGAATGATAATATAACAGCATGGAATAATCAAAAATTATATATATATGTTGGAGACGTATCACGAGCGAGGCCCGATGTCGCGCACGCAATGGTGCCCACGGCTGGCGATGGGGGCGAGCAGAACATCGCCGGCGTCAAGCGGGGCGGAGGGTCAGAGCAGGCGTGTCACAGCCCTAGAGTTTGTTTGCAAGTAGTTGCATAATCATCCATGCATCATGTCTAAATTTATTGGAAACTTGAAATGGGGATGCTTAAACCCTAGCACCAAATGATTTCAACTAGGGTCAAAATAAAATCTTTTTCTTTGAACTCAAAACGCCCTCTAAAAATGTTCAACATTTCTGGTTTGAGGTGAAAGCATCTACCAAAAATGGTTTATATTTTTGCAGGAGATATTGGGCTCTGAATTAAGTCATACCCTATTTGCATTTGGGCATTTAAATGCTATAAAATATTTTAAATGCTCAAATAATCATAAACAAAAATGTTTACTATTGGATATATTCTAAACATTAGCCATGATTAGTTTCGTGATTTTTGGATCTGTTTAAGTATTTTTAATAAAGCCACACAGTTACAGAAAAATAGAAAACAGTAATTAAAAAGAAATATATAGAGAGAGAAGGACTACCTGTCGCTTACCTACAGCCCAGATGCCCACTACTGTGCGGCACAGCCCACCAGGCGCCCCCCCCCTGTCGCCTTCCTCCTCGTGCCAGTAGGCAGAGGAGGGACACCGCGACGCCGCCGAGCTCGCCACGCCACCAGGCTGCCTGCCTGCGTCGCCTGGCCACCGCGATACCTCGCGTCATCTCCTCGGCGCCGCCCCGACCCCCTGGACCCCCTCGCTCTCTCCCTCTCCCTCGTTCCCCTCCTCTGTCTTGCTCTCACACACACGGCCGAACGCCGCCGCTGCCGTTCACCATAGCCGTAGCCGCAGCCATCCCCAAGCCTCTCCGACACGCCCACGAGCTCCGCCTCGTCCCTCTCTTCCTCCTCACCGAGCCGCCCGATGCGGGAAGCCCCTGGATGTCGCAAGCACCACCGTTCCCCTTGTTGGCCACCGGAGATCGTCGTCGTCGATTTGCTGCCTCCGGTGCCTCCCCGAGCTCGCTAGTCCTCCCGTTTAACTCACCGTGAGCCCCTTTTCCTCTCCCCTCTTCTCTCAAGCTCGCGATCGTCCCCTAGCTTCATTTTGCACCGCGGCCGAGAGCATCTCGCCGCCGGCCATGGCATAGATGTGGCCACAGCCGCGCAAGCTCGCAACCGAGCACGCCACCGTGATCAGCACGTTCCCAGGAGTCGACCGCGACCACCTGCGGCTCCTGCCGTTCCCTGCATCGCCTAACCCACCGTGGGCCGAGCTCCGGCCACCGCGGCCGAGCTCCTCGCCGTCGCTACCGGCCACCCCAGCCGCTAACTTCAGTCCCGTTGGATGCGGAAGAGCGCCAGCTACGCGTAGAGCCTCTCCGCCGCTCGTTTGGCCGCCGGAGACGCAAACCCGAGCCGTTCCGCCGTGTCTGGCCTCGCCGGCGTCGAGTCGCCGGCGGGTTTAACTCGTTTGACCGTGGTTGACCACTGGTTTTACCTTCCCTGACATGTGGGCCCAAGCCCCTAATTAGTTAACTCGAGATTAATTAGAGCTAACTAATTTACTTAACTAAACTAGACACTGACATGTGGACCCCGCCCTGCTAACAGCCTGGTTAGGGTTAGTTTAGCACTAACTAACTCAGTTAGTCGACCGAGTCACTGACCAGTGGGTCCCCAGGTCAGGTTTGACCTGGACGGTGCCTTTGACCTGCTGACGTCACCCTGACGTCAGGCTGACGCAGTAATTTATTTTTCTGGATTTATTTTTATACAGGAAATTCTAGAAAATGCCCAAAACTTCTAAAATTCATAGAAATTTAACAGTAACTCCAAATGAAATAAATTATATATGAAAATGATCAGAAAAATCCAATCTATCCAATTTAAACCTTCACATATGGAGTTTGGATTTGAATTTTGGATTCAAACCAACTTCATTTAACTTGTTGCTAGTTGCATTAGCTCAAACACATTCATATTGCCATGTCATAGCATGCATCATATTGTGCATTGCACTGATCGTGTTTCTTCTCTGTTTTGCCGGTGTTGTTTCCCCCTCGGTAGACGTTGTACCGACATTGTGATCGTTGACACTGATGAAGACTCAATGCTATCTTCAGAAGTGCCAGGCAAGCAACCCCCCCTTGTTCATTCCGATACAATCCCACTCTCTCGCTCCTGCTCTCTTTTACTGCATTAGGACAACAACGATTCATCTGTTACTTGCTGCGGTAGTTGAACCCCTTTATCCTCTGCATGACATGTCATTGCCACAGTAAATAGATGAAACCCACTAGCATGAGTAGGAGTTGTTTGAGCCCTGTTGTGCCTACTCATTCATGCTTGTTTTTCATGCCTGCTACTGCTTAGAGTTGAGTCAGGTCTGATTCATTGGGGATGAATCAGAGGTGTGTGAACATGTCCTACCGCTGAGAGCTAAGTGTGTGAACACGATTTGGTAAAGGTAGCGGTGAGAGGCCATGTAGGAGTACCTGGTGGGTTGTCTCATTGCAGCCGTCCTCGGGAACTGTGTTCTATGTTTGTGATCCATGAACAGTTACTACCACACATTGGGATCCTTAATTGACTCTCTCGACTTATTAATCAACTCGATCTCTGTCCAGGAGTTGCAACTAGTTTCTGGTGTTTGTAGGTAGTGTTAGTAGTCTACCAAGTGGAACCCGGTACAGGTGGGCTTGGGACAGACTAGGCACAGTGGCCCGGTGTACCAAGTGGCACCCGGATGGTGGACTTGGGAACCCTGCACACATCGTTTGGGGCCGTGAGGGACACCCCGGCCGAATCTCCTTGCGGATGGAACCCGAATAGGCGATAAACCTGGACGAGAGACTTGTGTGGTTAGTCAGGTCATGGCCGACACGCTCGCTGGGCTTCCGCTTGAAGGTTGCCGAGTACATGTCGTGTAAACGGCGGTAAGTGGTGAGAGCGTGTGTGAAGAAGTACACCCCTGCAGGGTTAATATGATCTATTCGAATAGCCGTGTCCGCGGTAAAGGACTTCTGGGTTGGCTGTACAGTTCATAGACAAGTGAAAGTGGATACTCTAAAATACGCAAGATAAGCATGAGTGCTATGGATGGCGTTCTCGTAGGGAGACGTGAGCGGATCCATAGTGGTGTATTGATATGGTGAATATGTGTACTCGTGTGCGCCACCTCAAAAGAGTGTCTTGCAGTCGTAGTTCAGGATAGCCACCGAGTCAAAGCTGGCTTAATGCAGTTAAACCCCACCACCCCCTTTGTTGATAATGATGCATATGTAGTTAGATATGATGTAAGTCTTGCTGGGTACATTTGTACTCATGTTGCTTAATTTATGTTTTTGCAGAGAGACTTCAGTCTCGCTAGTAGTACCGCGTGGACTTCGACGTTTAGCTTGTTACCTCAGCTACGATCTTGTGCCCTCAGCAGGATCTGGTAGATAGACAGGCTTCTCAGCCTTTTTCTTTTGTAGATGTCTGTACTCAGACATGTTAAGCTTCCGCTTGTGCTTTGACTTGTATGCTCTGATTGTTGGGTCATGAGACCCATGTTTGTAATATCTCGCTCCTTGGAGCCTATTGAATAAATACTTGAGTCGTAGAGTCATGTTGTGATGCCACGTTGTATTTGCACATATCGAGCATATTGTGTGTATGTTATTGAAATGCTTGGTATGTGTGGGATCTGACTATCTAGTTGTTTATCCTTGGTAGCCTCTCTTACTGGGAAATGTCTCCTAGTGTTTTCACTGAGCCATGGTAGCTTGCTACTGCTCTGGAACACTTAGGCTGGCCGGCATGTGTCCTTCTTCGTTCCTGTGTCTGTCCCCTCGGGAAAATGTCACGCGATGAATTCCGGAGTCCTGTTAGCCCGCTACAGCCCGGTTCACCGGAGTCCTGCTAGCCCAGTGCTACAGCCTGGATTCACTCGCTGATGACCGACGCCTTCGTTGTTGGGTCATGTATGCCTGTCCCTGTAAGTTAGTGCCACTTTGGGTTTACCACTAGCCATGTCAGGCCGGGCTCCTTATCATATGGATGCTAGCGACACTATCATATACGTGTGCCAAAAGACGCAAACGGTCCTGGGCAAAGGTAAGGCGACACCCGTGGGGATACCGTGCGTGAGGCCGCAAAGTGATATGAGGTGTTACATGCTAGATCGATGTGGCATTGAGTCGGGGTCCTGATAGCTTTGGTATCAGAGCTTGACTGCCTGTAGGATTATCAAGCCAAACTGGTCGAAGTTGAGTCTAGAAATGCTTTAGTTATATAAGGGAATTGATTGTGGGATGGAACGTAAGGCTCCTTTTACTCCTTATACCTTATGCCTTCTAATCCGAGTCATCTTATCTTTCCTACGGGGTTAAGAAATTAGGATTTCTCCTCTTTCCATCAGGATCACGTGTTACTAATCCGTAGACAAATAGGATTGTTGGATTTAAGTCTCAGTTCAGTTCCTACTATTTCCGTATGTTAATTGTTGATCTCAAAACCTTGAGTTTGTGCCTCTGAGTGGCTATGCCACTATTTTTGTAGCATTTCTCCAATCTTTCGAGCATTTACAGCCGTTATGTTGTCCGAGTCATCCCAGGTTTCTAAATAGTCTGATGCATTTGCAAATCCCTTCTTCCCGTTCCCGATGTTCTTTGGGCCAGGTTAACCACACTAA
The DNA here is from genome assembly GCF_002162155.2 of Triticum dicoccoides. Taxonomy (NCBI): domain Eukaryota; kingdom Viridiplantae; phylum Streptophyta; class Magnoliopsida; order Poales; family Poaceae; genus Triticum; species Triticum dicoccoides. The sequence continues at coordinate 346,557,826 of NC_041391.1, forward strand.
TTAGTGAGTTGAGGTGCTCTATTGCCTCGACATTTATGTTGGAGTTATTATTATGACCATAGGTGTCTTAGGGGATCATCTAGTAATCTAGCCATGTTCGTGTTCCCAGTGTGATGATTCTGGCCATCATTCTCGAAAGCATCCCGTGATGCCACTTAGTAGTAGGTATTCTATTCCTGGGTTTTGAACCCGAGATTCACCATACTTACTTCATGATGATAGTGTTTGCTCGTTCCTTTAGGTTATTAGTAACCTTTGCATTAGTCCTCGAGGTTCGTGGTATTTCCTTCTTCCAAATACTATGAACCATTTTGGCAGAAGTTCCTCGCAGAACCAAAAGATCACAACCAGAGTGCTCCTGATGAGTTCTCCATTCTATATCGTGACTCTGCCAGTTCTACCTTTCTGCATGGGTTATCCGGAAGAAATATGTTGAATTTGACTCGACATACTAACCTATGCGTCCACAACTCAGAAAATCGTATGTTCTGTTGAGTTGTCCCCCTTAGTCGCCTTTTGACCCTCGTATATCAATTGATAGTCAAGAGTATGCGTGCATTCGTTCATCGATGCCTATTATTCTTGTGGTCCATCAAGCCATTCTATTCCAGAGTGACTAGGAGAAACAAACTCCAGTACCTCATCCACATCCAGGATTGGGTCAAAGTAGTTGTACCTCGCAGATCAAATACTAATCCAGTTTTGTTCAGTTCTACCCTGAAGTATTACCCTCTTTATGTCAAGAAAGTCATGGGAATTACACATCATCTTATGAACTCTTGATACAGTGATACTCTCTCCATCATTATTCATTTCTCGGTCCCCGTGTTGTGAATCGGAATGCCGACAAGTGAATCGTGATGTGTGAAATCAATACTGCTAGCAACCTTGTTGCTTGGTAGTTAAAGGACAAGAATTTCATTTTTAGCGTGTTGGTTCTTGAATCATCATTCTAAGACTGATCGTGTTACCTAGTCCTTATTCCGGTGCACTCTTCGATCAATGAGTTAGGATTGTGCCAATCCCTTGCTCTTTTGATCATATCGTCTTTCCCTGAAAAGCAAGATTGTTCTCGAGCTTAGTAACATGTCGGTGGTTCATGATTTCCCGAATATCTTCTCGGAAGTATTACCAGGTTGTCCCCTGACCTTTATGTTGAGTTTGTGATCAAGTTGGTTTATTCCTGTAAACCACCCTTTCTCCAAGAATCCGTGTTGGATACCCTGAGCTAGTTGGTTAAGCTAAACAATAACTTGGAGAGTTGGAAGATAAAGGCTTCTCCGAGTTAGTTCATATTAACGGATATCTTGTAGGTATGTTGAAGAAAGATGATGTCTTCATCGATTGGTCCCTGCGATCAGTTGTTGGACCTATTATCTTGTCAAAACTTTGATTTGAGTGTGGGCTATCCCCAAATCAAATCAGAACCAATGATATTCATAATGTTGTCTTACTCCTGGTTGTTTCCTCGAGCTTACACCATTATATTCTTTGGTTCTGACCAATGCTATCACCTTGTTCACATAATTGTGGTATTCCACTTATATGGAAACATAGATGAATTGTTGATGAACCCATCAGCAGCATTTTATCTCCTCCATAATTCATGATGAACATCAGGCTAGTGTTGGAAACTTGTGTAGGCATTATCTTCGTGTTCCGTTCATGAAGGATATGCTTGGATGAAAGAAGTGACTTCCTCTAATTCATGTGCAATTGGTGCAAGTTGCCACCGTCAATTCGAGAAAGTTAGTTTTGCTTCCTCCGGAATCATCCCAAGTCAGTCATGCACATGCGAAGAATTCTGTGGTCTGTTAGACTGATCATCTTCGTTCCATATGAATTTCGTAGCACACCTAGCCACTGACTGATTTGTTCAAGGAAAAGGAGTTGCTGTGCAAATACTAGTTCATGCAGAATACTTCGATATCCTCGATGATGATTCCCAACCTGAACTCGGTAGTGTTTTATTGTAAGACTACCATGTGATCATGTTTGTCTGGGACATTGTGTTCACACGTGTGTAGCAGAACCAGCTCATGTTTTGGAGCTTGCTATCGTAGTTCATTTCCCGAGAATCTCGCAACGTCATCTCGTTGATTTGTGTTGCAAACTTTCATTTTCTTCCTAGACTCGATGAGTCTGGAATATCCTGACACCAACCAGATCTGAATCTCAGGCAGATATGATGGTTGGAACATTTCCCAAGAACTATAATATCGGTTCCTCGAAAACCGGTAGATGTCGTGGCCAACACACCCAGCCGGAAGACCTATTATTGTAGTATCTTGATTGAAGAAGTTGGCCACCTCCCCATAAGGATCTCGTAGAACTTATTCTAGTAGTTGTTCCTTATGGATTTTTGTGCTCCCAAAGTCCGACCTTTTTACTTGATGTTCTAGATATCAAACCATATCTATGAATGGGTTACGCTAGCACATCAAGGAGAACATTAGAAGCGGAGTGCTAAATGTCTCTCGGTCGATTATCCAGATTTTGTGACCTTGGCATTGCTAAGGTGAAATCTGAGAAGGTGTTATCTTCCTTTGCATCTGCATCATCCATCACTATTCATCATGGTAGTGTGTTGTGTTGCCAGGACCCTTGACACGGAAATTGGTAAAACCTTGATGAATATGGAAATGCTCAAGTTCTTGAGAGCACACACAAGCGGTAGGTGTTATCATCGGCACTAACTGGGATTGCTCTTAGTTTCCTCGATTATGCTATAACTTTTCAAACAGTGGACTCACTCTCTACTGTTGAGCTTCTCCCCAGTTACTAAAATCATCCCTTGTGTTGTTTTCAACAAGGTAATCCACATCATCCATTCTGGTCCGAGTATACCATACTACCCAACCCCTCCAAATGATCGCTCGAGACTTGCCTTAGACTGGTATAAAGAGTTTCAATGATCTTTGAATCAAAGGTAATTCTCTTTGCCACTTAAGGGGATATTTCTACAACTCACCTTCCCTAAAGTGCATCGTTATGGTATCATGGCAACTCAACTGCTCGCTATGTTGACAACCGTTCACCACCCTCTTAAATATGGAATTGTTGTCTACCTAGTGGACCTTCGCCATCCGTTCCACTCCATCCCTTCGGATGAATGCTTCGTATCTTAGCTCGAGAGATGTTCTTACCACTCACTCCATGAGTTGATCTTGAATACTCGATCTTCAAGGAGATCGTCTTCTGTAGAGTCTCCTTCTGTCGTCATCGGGTTGGATGAAGACCATGCAAGCAAAGACGTCAAGATTGTTTTGAGTCAATAGATCAACACCTCGAGAAGACAGTTGGATCTTGGAGCTCATGCTATTAGTTTGTGTCCCCTTTGTGTTCTGACCTCACGCCTTGAATCTCGGGGCGAGATTCTTGTTTAGTGGGGGTGATTTGTCACAGCCCTTGAGTTTGTTTGCAAGTAGTTGCATAATCATCCATGCACCATGTCTAAATTTATTGGAAACTTGAAATGGGGATGCTTAAACCCTAGCACCAAATGATTTCAACTAAGGTCAAAATAAAATCTTTTTCTTTGAACTCAAAATGCCCTCTAAAAATGTTCAACATTTCTGGTTTGAGGTGAAAGCATCTACCAAAAATGGTTTATATTTTTGCAGGACATATTGGGCTCTGAATTAAGTCATACCCTATTTGCATTTGGGCATTTAAATGCTATAAAATATTTTAAATGCTCAAATAATCATAAACAAAAATGTTTACTGTTGGATATATTCTAAACAGTAGCCATGATTAGTTTCATGATTTTTGGATCTGTTTAAGTGTTTTTTAATAAAGCCACATAGTTACAGAAAAATAGAAAATAGTAATTAAAATAGAAATAGAGAGAGAGAGAAGGACTACGTGGCGCTTACCTACAGCCCAGATGCCCACTACTGTGCGGCCCAGCCCACCAGGCGCCCCCCTGTCGCCTTCCTCCTCGTGCCAGCAGGCAGAGGAGGGACACCGCGACGCCGCCGAGCTCGCGACGCCACCAGGCTGCCTGCCTGCGTCGCCTGGCCACCGCGACGCCTCGTGTCATCTCCTCGGCGCCGCCCCGACCCCCTGGACCCCCTCGCTCTCTCCCTCTCCCTCGTTCCCCTCCTCTGTCTCGCTCTCACACGCACGGCCGAACGCCGCCGCCGCCGTTTGCCATAGCCGTAGTCGCAGCCATCCCCGAGCCTCTCCGACCCGCCCACGAGCTCCGCCTCGTCCCTCTCTTCCTCCTCACCGAGCCGCCCGACGCCGGAAGCCCCTGGATATCGCAAGCACCGCCGTTCCCCTCGGCCACCGGAGATTGTCGCCGTCGATTTTCTGCCTCCGGTGCCTCCCTGAGCTTGCTGGCCCTCCCGTTTAACTCACCGTGAGCCCCTTTTCCTCTCCCCTCTTCTCTCAAGCTTGCGCTCGTCCCCTAGCTTCATTTTGCACCGCGGCCGAGAGCATCTCGCCGCCGGCCATGGCATAGACGTGGCGACAGCCGCGCAAGCTCGCAACCGAGCGCGCCACCGTGATCAGCATGTTCCCAGGAGTCGACCGCGACCACCCGCGGCTCCTGTCGTTCCCTGCATCACCTAACCCGCCGTGGGCCGAGCTCCGGCCACCGCGGCCGAGCTCCTCGCCGTCGCTACCGGCCACCCCAGCCGCTGACTTCAGTCCCGTTGGATGCGGAAGAGCGCCAGCTACGCGTAGAGCCTCTCCGCCGCTCGTTTGGCCGCCGGAGACGCAAACCCGAGCCGTTCCGCCGTGTCTGGCCTCGCCGGCATCGAGTCGCCGGCGGGTTTGACTCGTTTGACCGTGGTTGACCACTGGTTTGACCTTCCCTGACATGTGGGCCGAAGCCCCTAATTAGTTAACTCGAGATTAATTAGAGGTAACTAATTTAGTTAACTAAACTAGACACTGAGATGTGGACCCCGCCCTGCTAACAGCTTGGTTAGGGTTAGTTTAGCACTAACTAACTCAGTTAGTCGACCGAGTCACTGACCAGTGGGTCCCCAGGTCAGGTTTGACCTAGACGGCGCCTTTGACCTGCTGACGTCACCCTGACGTGAGGCTGACGCAGTAATTTATTTTTCTGGATTTATTTTTATACAGGAAATTCCAGAAAATGCCCAAAACTTCTAAAATTCATAGAAATTTAACCGTAACTCCAAATGAAATAAATTATATATGAAAAATGATCAGAAAAATCCAATCTATCCATCTGTACCATTTCCATGCATGTTAGAACAACTTATAGCTTCTGTTTAGTACAAATCATATAAATGGCATTTAAACCTTCACATATGGAGTTTGGATTTGAATTTTGGATTCAAACCAACTTCATTTAACTTGTTGCTAGTTGCATTAGCTCAAACACATTCATATTGCCATGTCATAGCATGCATCATATTGTGCATTGCATTGATCGTGTTTCTTCTCTGTTTTGCCGGTGTTGTTTCCCCCTCGGTAGACGTTGTACCGACGTTGTGATCGTTGACACTGATGAAGACTCAATGCTATCTTCAGAAGTGCCAGGCAAGCAAACCCCCCTTGTTCATTCCGATACAATCCCACTCTCTTGCTCCTGCTCTCTTTTACTGCATAAGGACAACAACGATTCATCTGTTACTTGCTGCGGTAGTTGAACCCCTTTATCCTCTGCATGACCTGTCATTGCCACAGTAAATAGATGAAACCCACTAGCATGAGTAGGAGTTGTTTGAGCCCTGTTGTGCCTACTCATTCATGCTTGTTTTTCATGGCTGCTACTGCTTAGAGTTGAGTCAGGTCTTATTCATCGGGGATGAATCAGAGGTGTGTGAACATGTCCTACCGTTGAGAGCTAAGTGTGTGAACACGATTTGGTAAAGGTAGCGGTGAGAGGCCATGTAGGAGTACATGGTGGGTTGTCTCATTGCAGCTGTCCTCAGGAACTGAGTTCTGTGTTTGTGATCCATGAACAGCTACTACCACACATTGGGATCCTTAATTGACTCTCTCGACTTATTAATCAACTCGATCTCTGTCCAGGAGTTGCAACTAGTTTCTGGTGTTTGTAGGTAGTGTTAGTAGTCTACCAAGTGGCACCCGGTACAGGTGGGCTTGGGACAGACTAGGCACAGTGGCCCGGTGTACCAAGTGGCACCCGGATGGTGGACTTGGGAACCCTGCACACATCGTTTGGGGCCGTGAGCGACACCCCGGCCGGATCTCCTTGCGGATGGAACCCGAATAGGCGATAAACCTGGACGAGAGACTTGTGTGGTTAGTCAGGTCGTGGCCGACACCCTCGCTGGGCTTCCGCTTGAAGGTTGCCGAGTACATGTCGTGTAAACAGCGGTAAGTGGTGAGAGCGTGTGTGAAGAAGTACACCCCTGCAGGGTTAATATGATCTATTCGAATAGCCGTGTCCGTGGTAAAGGACTTCTGGGTTGCCTGTACAGTTCATAGACAAGTGAAAGTGGATACTCTAAAATACGCAAGATAAGCATGAGTGCTATGGATGGCGTTCTCGTAGGGAGACGTGAGCGGATCCATAGTGGTGTATTGATATGGTGAATATGTGGACTCGTGTGCGCCACCTCAAAAGAGTGTCTTGCAGTCGTAGTTCAGGATAGCCACCGAGTCAAAGCTGGCTTGCTACAGTTAAACCCCACCACCCCCTTTGTTGATAATGATGCATATGTAGTTAGATCTGATGTAAGTCTTGCTGGGTACATTTGTACTCACGTTGCTTAATTTATGTTTTTGCAGAGAGACTTCAGTATCGCTAGTAGTACCGCGTGGACTTCGACGTTTAGCTTGTTACCTCAGCTACGATCTTGTGCCCTCGGCAGGATCTGGTAGATAGACAGGCTTCTCAGCCTTTTCCTTTTGTAGATGTCTGTACTCAGACATGTTAAGCTTCCGCTTGTGCTTTGACTTGTATGCTCTGATTGTTGGGTCATGAGACCCATGTTTGTAATATCTCGCTCCTCGGAGCCTATTGAATAAATACTTGAGTCGTAGAGTCATGTTGTGATGCCACGTTGTATTTGCACATATCGAGCATATTGTGTGTATGTTATTGAAATGCTTGGTATGTGTGGGATCTGACTATCTAGTTGTTTATCCTTGGTAGCCTCTCTTACTAGGAAATGTCTCCTAGTGTTTCCACTGAGCCATGGTAGCTTGCTACTGCTCCGGAACACTTAGGCTGGCCGGCATGTGTCCTTCTTCATTCCTGTGTCTGTCCCCTCGGGGAAATGTCACGTGATGAATTCCGGAGTCTTGTTAGCCTGCTACAGCCCGGTTCACCGGAGTCCTGCTAGCCCAGTGCTACAGTCTGGATTCACTCGCTGATGACCCACACGTTCGTTGTTGGGTCATGTATGCCTGTCCCTGTAAGTTAGTGCCACTTTGGGTTTACGACTTGCCATGTCAGCCCGGGCTCCTTATCATATGGATGCTAGCGACACTATCATATACGTGTGCCAAAAGACGCAAATGGTCCCGGGCAAAGGTAAGGCGACACCCGTGGGGATACCGTGCGTGAGGCCGCAAAGTGATATGAGGTGTTACATGCTAGATCGATGTGGCATTGAGTCGGGGTCCTGACAAGGCGAGGCCGGAGCCGGGGATGCGGGACGCCGGCGAAGGCACTGTCAGGGGTGCGGGCTGCGCGGTGAGCATGCGGCAGGGCAGCAGCAAGCGGCGGCCGGGCATCGGGCGCGGCGGCGTCGTGCACGGCGGGCGGTTGTGGGCCGTAGTGAGGCAAGCCACAGGAGGAGGCGTATGTGGCTGGGTTGGCAACAGAACACCACGATAGTGACAGCAGCTAGGAGTAGCAGGAACCCCAGCGAGCGGGGCCATCGGGCGCGGCCGGATCATAGCACGGGCGCAGGGAGGGGATGGCAACGGGCGTTGGGACAGAGGGAGGAGATGGGGAGAAAGGGGGATCATATGTGTTGCTGTGATGGGGGGCGGCGAGGCTCAAGGAGCCCATGGCGATACGGTTCTGGTGGTCGGGGCACAGAATGACAATGGCGAGGCAGGGTTGGACGTGTGTCAGTGATGAGGACGAAGGCGGTGGCGTCATTTGCGCCGAGGGAGGAGGGGGATGGTAGCTTATGTGTCTCCAATGTATCTATAATTTTTGATTGTTCCATGTTATTAAAGTATCAATCTTGGATGTTTTATATACATTTACTAGCAAGTTTATATCATTTGTTGGTATTAACCTATTGACATAGTGCCAGTGCTAGTTGCTGTTTTTGCTTGTTTTTTACTTTGTAGAATATCAATACCAAATGAAGTCCAATTGCCACAAAACTTTTTGGAGATTTTCTCTGGTGATAAGAGACCCTGGAAGCTACTAGAGCAGACGAGAGGAGGCCTGTGTGGCCCTCTAGACACTAGGGCACGCGATGGGCCTATGGCTCGCCCTGATGGGTAGTGGGGCCCATAGGAGGCTTCTTGACCTAACTCCCCCTCTACAAAAACTAAAAAATCCCAAAAAAAACTACACTACAAAAAATACACTTCTGGGATGATACGTGTTTATCACACTAGGTCACGTTTTCTGTCATGCATGTACATCCATGACGATTTTATGATACAATTATGATAGTCATACCTGGGCTGTCGTAGAAGTGTTCCATGACAATACCAAAATTATCATCATTGAAGTGTCCACTTCCATGACGATAAATGGCGCGTCATAGAAGTTCTTTCGTCAAGGGTAACCGACGTGTGGCATCCACCGTAACAGGTACATAAATTAGGTGGGGAACGAAACAGATTATTCAAGAGTTATTGCCATATTACCTGGCCTAGATTTATTGGAAAGAAACAATGGGGTTGCCTTGCTATTTTTAGAGTTTGTCTTCTTATCTTCAGCAGCCTGCACCAAATTAACACCCTAGCATTGCTATCATTGGCCAGGTCAGATAATAGGAAAGCAACATTGACACAATGAACGTTTGGGCAACCAGAACACACCAGCCTACACCAAATTAACACAATATGGCACATCTGTCATCAGCCAGGTAAGGTAATACGAAAGCAACATTGACACAATGAATGAATGGGCAACCAAAGCAGCACTACAATTTAGTAATGTGCATGATATGAGATAGTACACTCATGCAGCTCAGTATGCAGAACTACCAGACAGTTTTCCTTACAAAAATCAACATTGTCGCCTTTAATTATACATTTTGCTACGACTAAATTTAGATCAGATAAAGTTTGGATTCAAGCCAATGAACAAAATACATGCCGATGTAAAAATATAGTGATACACAATAGTTACTTACATCAACATTGGAGCACAGAGAATTCCTGCAATATACTTTCCATGAATATGATCCCAGTGTAGAAAGTCTTCTACCCTTTAAGCTTATTTTCTAAAAGAGAGATGGGTAAGAAACATGTAGAAAATATGATCAGAATGCTATAAAATTTCATGATGCAAGGATATGCACACGCTTCTTAGAATGGAGTTGACATATTTTTGCTAGACTGAAGCAGACTAGTTCTTTGGCCACTGGAATCTGCTTATTATCAGTAGGAGTTGGGTTTCTCTGTGCTGGGGCAGTATCTATGAAAATTGGAGTTGATTTACTATCTCCTGGTGTTTGGATCTTTTGCAAAGACCTTGTTTGTAACCCTTCAGATTCTAACATACCCATCTTCCCTTTGCATGCCTTATATAGAAGAATGGTGCTTCAATTATAAAACATGCTACATCAGAGAGATGGAACAGGTATCGAAGAATAGAAAGGCATGACATATTGACATGTATCCCCTCCATCCGGAAATAAATAGATGGGTCTAGGCGTATTGCAGTTCTAGATACATCCATTTTTATCCATTTCTGTGACATGTAATCTGGACAGAGGGAGTATGATGTAAGAGCTAGGGATATGATAGGACAACAGAGTAAAAAAACACTAGTTGAATGTAAAATTGTATGCTAGCGGAATACATACAGAAAAACACTAAGGCAACATATGCGTGTATGATTGGGAAACTAAGATGGCATTACAACAGACCACTAGAACAACACTTCAATGTAAAAAAAACATGGTATCATAGGCAGATGAAGTAAATACTGATGAATAACATTGCATAAGATATTCAGAAGCATGATGTCCACACTAAGCAGATAGCATTGCGATAGATTAGAATGACAGTACTTGAATTTGAAAACATGTTATCATGAATGGAATAGGTACTGAAAAACAGGGAGGCATGACATATTTACATGCATGATCAGCAGGCTAAGCACATGGCATTGAAACAGAGTAGATGCACTCCAGGACATTATACGCATGTTGTACCCATATCACGGGCCAAGTTAGAGCAAGGACCTTGTGGGGTGAATAGGATTCATCATCCTTTTGCAAGTCTTCTGAAGAACTGCCTTTACATGTTCCATCATATTGGGTATCATTGACGTCAAGTTTGTTGACAGTTACATTGCTCCATGAGGTTCTTGCGGATATATCAGTGTGTGCAATTATATCTGACATGCATGGAAGACAACTAGTAGTTAGATTTATGTAATGAGTGCCTTTAGGAGACGACATAAATAGTAGGACTGGGGTTAACTAGTAGCAACAAAAACTACAGAATATGTATCGTTTGTACTCGAGATTAACTAGATGGCACACAAAAGTATTAAAGAACAACATAGGTAATACTAGAAGTGGTATAGTACTATAATCACCAGCCTCTGGGACAGCATTGGCTGATGGATGATAATTATGTAACAACATTACCTAAGGAACAAGTCTCTTAGCTGAACTATGGAACAACGTTAACTCCTGAACAAGACTCGTAAGAGATCAACATGAATATACTATGAAATGTGATAATCTATTTTCCATGCTCAGTTGCATAACAAAGCCATAAATGTCGCACACAAGTTAGATCAAAGTACAACCTATCAGGCCGCCATCCATAGGAGTGAGCATCATGTGCAAACTTGTCCATGGCCTTGTAGTTGTTGTGGTTGTCCATGTCGGGAACGTGCATTTGATGTAGGGAACTGTTGAGTGGGGACTATAGCTCCCTTCTGGTGTATGCTTCCCTTGTTGGACTAGATGCAGTGAGAAGGAATACAGTGTGGCTGAAGATGCAGAAAACACATAATGTTAAGAACGACACATATCTCTGATCTGAAGAAATACTCTAAGAGATCAACAGTAAGGTACGAGAGTTGTCACACATCTGTTGACTAAAGACTGAATTGGGGTCACACGATTTTATTTTATTTTTGTACTGTCCGATCTACGCTGGATGGCTTGATGGCCGTATTGTGCCTCCCGCCTGACACTGTTCAAAATCTTCCCTGAAGAGCCAGCGACCACCGGCAGAGCATCCTTCCTCCGCCGTCCGTGGCCGCAAGAGCTCCGACAAAAACCCCGCTCCCCGCCCCATCACACTGCCATGGTTGCTCCGCCCCGGGCCAATCCACAAACACTCACCGTCATCGAGATCCGGTGGCAGTAGTACCTTTAACCAACGCAACTCCAAGATAGCCATCTAAGCGCTGCTTCCATATAGAACTTGTGCCCCCGCACCGTTAGGTTAGACACTAGCCAACCAGCAGCCTAGGAGCTCTTCCACCTCGAGGGGTGCTGCTTACCATAGGGAATAAATTGGCCCATAATAAAAATTCAGACAACTAATGCGTAAATAAAGTGATTTGAGATGAGTGTACAACCTATCTTGCAGCCTGGTGAAGTAGGAATCTCCAGCTGCCGAGTCGGTGAGGCCGGTGCAGTTGTGGTGGCAACCGGCGGCAGGAAAGCAGAGATGTCGTGATGGTCAACGGCTACGGGGAAGCTGCGCCGGGGCCCTAGACGCATCCGAAGTTGGAGCTGCTCCAGCATCGTGCACAACAGCGGGGGTGAATCGGCTCCGGTATGGTTCACGCTGCCGTCGTCAAGGTATCTCCGACAGCGCAGAGTAAGAGGCACACGGCCCAGTGCATGATGGCAAATGGATAGCGCCTCTGGCATTGGGTAGGAGGGTGGCGGTGAATTTGGTGTGGTGGGGGCATCATGGAGGAGGTGCTGGCGTTTCGTGGCTATGGAGAAGGTGATTTGGCGCCCAAGAGGTATGAATGGGAATTGGGAGGGGGAACCATGTCTTAAG
>NC_041391.1:346570121-346579104 GCF_002162155.2 Triticum dicoccoides
TACCCCTGCCTTTAGAATTCTTGGCTTGGGTTTGTGTACTGAGGGTCGGGGATAGTAGAGTAACTTTGCTTCTCCAAAATAGTGGGCGGGAGCGATTTCGGGTGAGGAGGGTGTGTTATGAAATAGTGGGCGCGAGCGATTTGGGGCGAGAAGGCGTGTTTTGAAATAGTCGGTGTGAGTGATTTCTAGCGAGGAGAGGGTGTTTTGCTGCCCATGGTTTATGAATTATTCGGCACATGTCATTTCGGCCGAGGAGAAGGCGCGCTTGGATGACATTACGAACCTACCCTCGATGTACAACGGGCCAATTGATGCGTGTCCCACATAGGTCGGTAATTTCGTGTCTCCCTTTTATTTGCTCGGGCGAATTCCACCCAGCAGAGGGTGTTTAGCGGTTCGTTCAAATTTTGGGAGAACGAGCATCCACGTCTACCTTACCAAGTCAATTCGAAACAAATTTTGAAATATTAGCTTGCACCTTAATTTTTAGATGGAGAGATGTTGCTAATGATTTACTATATGACAAATAGTTGACCCACTTGAAAAGGGGAATCAAACCCAAAATAAAATATCTCGATTCAATGAAATAGCTCATTCACTGGGTCAAAATAGTGAACTAAATCCAAAATTGAACACCTTAATCGAGTAGCGTGTTGTACAGTATTATAGTACTCCATGAAAACATGTTGAAAGTCAAATTAATGAACTTGTTTGATATGCATATCTCCATTCATGTGTGGATTGCAGACAACATGTTCTCCAACTTAAATATTTGAATGCAAGTTTATATTGAAACATGGTTTATATCAGCCTTTGATGCATAAAACGCGACCTCCCCCTCTCCCGGACTCCTGCTCTCTCTCTCCCTCGCCGACAATCTTCAATTCTATCGCATGCATCCAAACACAAACCTTGTTGGTCCCTCTCCCTCTCTCTCTACATCTCTCTCTTTGTGTGTGTGGGGGGGGGGGACGGGGTCTTTCTAGTTCGCATGCACACCCATGTATAGGTCTCTCTCGCACACTATGTATGATTCTCTAGTCCAAGCTAAATATCTTGGGTGCACTTATCACATGCACACAAATTCCATGGATTGTTGCCCATAACTCTCTCACGCACTACTCTGCCATGTCACAACTCTTCCCTCTCTCTCTCTCTCAAGCTCTCCATCTCCCTGGATTACACATACACATGCATATCTCACTCGCACTCGATAGACCCATCTAAAACTCTCTCTCTCCCTTGTTCTCTCTCCATCTCACACGCACACACACAAAATCTCACGCCTAGCCAAGTATGATGGTCTCTCACTCAATGTAGGCACACACAGTCCCCACTATATGTATATGTCAGATATCGGGTTCCGGCAAAACCCTTAAGATTCGAAATCTAGGGTGCACACGAAGATCTTCTCCCTACCGATACACGCCCCAAAACCTCGCCGCAATTCTAAGCTAGTGCGATGAACTACACAAGAGACACAAGATTTATACAAGTTCGGGCCACCGTTGTGGTGTAATACCCTACTCCTGTGTGTGGTGTGGTGGATTGCCTCTTGGGCTGATGATGAACAGTACAGAGGAAAAACAAACTCGCGAGCGGTGTTCTTGCGGTGGTGCGGTGTTCTACTTAGGAAGGATTCGATGAGGTCTAGATGAGATGCCTCTCTACTGTGGTGGCTTATCTCTATATATAGAGGCCCTGGTCCTCTTCCCAAATATTGAGCAGGAAGGGAGCCAACAACGGCCATTTTGAAAGGGGACAGGTAGTACAAGCTATCCTGACAAAAGGTGGTATTCAACTGCCAAAGGCTCTTGTGATGACACCTTCTTGGGCTCCACGGTGATCTCCGTCCCGCCGTCCTGCTCATCTTGGTCTCGTTGCACCAATATGAAAACCTTTGCTTGATGCCTCGGTACTCCGCGCCTACGCTTGCCCCCTTTGCACCAAAGAGGAAACGAGGACATTACGCAGGCTAGCGCCCGCCTGGTCTTGATCATCATGGCTTGCGTCATGAGCACCTCATGAGGTACCCCTTGCCTTGATCTCTCCGCCTCCTCGCGAGCCTGCCTGGTAAGGCCGCCCCTGAGGAGGCCTTGTGTCGTCCGCCCCGCGAGGCTTGGCCCATCGCGAGGGTCTTGAGCGTTTGTTGATGAAGACGGGCCGTACAAGGCCACTATTGAGCCACGCTGTAGGCCGCAGGCAGGCAAGTATGGGAACCCCCGTTCCCAGAACACTGACACTAGCCCCCGGGCCCAAGGTACGCTCGGACTTGGCTTAGCAGCGAAGCCAAAGGGCAAGTGCGGAGCGCCGCGGGCCCCAACAGTGTTCGGCCTTGGTCGCCGCATGGCGGTTGATTGGACGTGGGCGTCTCTGCTTCCCCACGCTGCCTGCGCAACTGTCCAATTTGACGAGTCCCCGCTGCATGCAAAAAGAATCATCATTACCTATGATCGTGGAGGCCGACGGTTGGCCTCCTCTGGACTATAAGTACGAAGAGGCGTGAGCCCTCGTTGTCCATCTCTTCCTGCTCCGCCTGCTTCTTCCTCCTTGTTCCACCTTCATTTCCAACGCTAATGGCACCGATCCGCCGGCTCTCATCCGAAGAGAAAGGAAAGGCCCCTCGGGAGGGGCCTGACCCGCTCCCGCCGAAGAAACGGCCGGTCCCGTGCCGCCGCGATGAGGTTGCAAGGCTGGAGATGACGAGGCCTTGGTGCGAGCGGCCACCTCTTGGGTTTCCACTACCCCTGTACGCCCGGGCCGAGGGCCCTGGAGAAGGAGACGACGAGCGACACCGCCCGCGCTGCCGGCGAGGCCGACCAGCCATGGCGGTGCACACCGTTGCTCCTGGAGTCCATGCCGCGGACTCCTCTTGTGCGCTCGTGCTCAACGTCGTGATGCCTCCAAGCACCTGGATCTGCTTCCCTCCTTTATTCGTATTCGAGATGCCGCCGAGGGGGCCTCTCGAGCTTTGGCTGCAGCACGCTGACTGCGGTGCTCCGGCGACCAGAGTGGAGGTTGAAGTCGTCGCTCCGGGCAAGGTCTTCATGACCCGAGGCTGGGGCGAGGTCGCCCGGGTCTACCGGACAGGGGTTGCCCTGTGATACATTACGAATACGATGGTGCCTCCTTGATGCTCTTCAAGGTCTACGATGTGTAAGGCCGCCGGCTGGAGTGCTACCCCAGAGGAGGCATCCAGGACATTGACATGGCAAAGGCTAGGCCTGCCACCCGCTTCTCCAACGGCTCCTCTGGCAGCAGCGGCGATGCTTGGGAGTCCAGCGAGTCTCCCGAGCTCTTCATGACTCCAGAGACGACCGACGACATCTACATGCCCCCGAGCTCACGTCGCGCTCGGAGCAAGGCGGTTGCATCAGGCCGCCCGCGCAGCTGATCTGGATGGGGTTGGTGCCGGCCTCCCATGGCCCACTGTTGATGATGGCGTTAGCCATGGAGGCCCGTGTAGTTAGGGCTCGTTAGGATTCGCGACTTTTGTTCCCTGTGAGGAATCAAGAAAACACCCCGTGGGGGCGTGTAAAGGGTCAGCGATGTCTTTTGCCTATATTATCCTTATTATGAAGTGGTGCAAATGCTTGTCCTGTCCCGGCTTGGTTCCCCCTTTCTAGCCTCGCGATGACTTGGTGCTCTACGCTGAAAGGTCCCGGTCCCCAGGCAGGCTTCAGCCATCGCTGGTATGCCAGGTCGCGATGCAGTAGTCAAGGCCAGGAGGAGAGCGGCCCGAGGTCCAGTAAGAGCCCTGAGGCACGATGCTCAGGAGGTCCCCTTAGCGCTCAAGCAGCCGCCGAAAGGTGATAAAGGAAAGGAACATCACCGTGACAGAGCTACATTAAGTGGAGATTCAGGGTCGTATCGATTAGCTATTCCAGGCGCGAAACTTATCTCGAAAGCATGGAGTCGTTCCTTCGCGAGGCGCCAGACTTGCGCGTCGACAGCTGGGATGTAGCTGGGTTAGGCCCTCGCGAGCTTTCCCTCTCTTCCCCACACTCTCCTTAGTGCTCTACATCCTCAGGTCTCGGCCCTCGAGCGAGCTAAGCTGCCGCTGGTATGCCAGGTCGCGATGCCGTGGACAAGGCCAAGGGGTGAGGGCTGGAGAGCCAGTAAGAGCTCCTGAGTCGTGATGTGCAGGAGCCCCCCTTTTAACGCGCTAGCGGATCGTGCGGGAAAGAAAGAGAGAGCTCGTGGTGCCACCCGCTGCTGACCTCAAGAGGTTCCTGTAAACCAAAACGGGAAAAGCACAGGTTGCCATTACGATTGATGGCCGGCCATTGGATGCTCCGAGAGAGTGGTGAGGGCAGTGAGAGCCTAGTGAGGTGACGCTTGCGGGGCTGCCGTGGGCCAGTGCTCAACCACTCTGATTTGTCAACATTGCAGGTATGGACCCAGGCACAAGCGTCGTGCCAGCGTGAGTGGCTCCAAAGGTAGGTGTCAATCGAGCAGGCAATTATGACAGGCAGGTTAAGCATGAAAGGAAAATCACCTTAGATAAAATGCAGGAGGAATAGATGCCACTAGGTCAGGCCCGAGCGGCTTGGGGATGATGCAACCCGAGGGGCGCCCCCAACAAGGTAAACAAAAGACAAAAGCAAAAGGGATACATGCCGCAGGGATAGGCCCACGCGACCTGGGAATGATGCAGCCCTGAGGGCGCTCCCAGCTGAAATGAACTCGAAAGATGACACCTGATACCATTGTAGAGGGGGTGCTGAAGTAGCTGAAGATGCGCGGTGATGAGGCCGACCCTCACGAGCCACCGGAGCCCTGAGCCTCGGGAGGCTTAGGGGGTCCGAGCGGTTCTTCAAGAACCATCTCCATCTCCGCCAGGACTGTGTGATGCCTAGCCTCCTAAGCCGCCAGAATGCTCCGCAGATGGCGCTGGTGAGTGGCAGCCGCGTTCGTCAGACCGAAAGGCATGCGAACATAGTTGCGCGGCCGGACCCTCGCAACGTCCCATGCGCGAAGGCCAGAGGCGCTCCTGAGACGCGGCTCGGCCGAGCCCTGGGTGGTCGATGCAGACGCGCAGCCCGCCATCCTCGCCTGGATGGGGAGCTACGCCAGGCAGGTGTCGATCGCGGCGTATGACTCTTGATTCCTGAAGCTCCTGAGTGGTCTCAGTGATGAACTCCAGAGGGTTGGGCCTTCCTTCCCCATGCCTTCCTGAGGGAAACGTGCTACGAAGCACGCCTCCAAGTGGTGCCCGAGCGCCTCACTCGTGATCTTGGCAAAGTCTAAGGCCCTCCAGAAGAGAGCCCCCGAGGCCTGCCCGAGGAGGGCGCCGGGCGTGCCTTCCTATGCGATGGAAGGAGGCACCCCTTGCAAGGGCGCGGATCCTGACGCGACACCTCCTGAGATGCCAACCTCCTGAGGCCTTGAGCTGGGTGATGTCTTCTTCTTCTTGGGAGCTGCCTTAGGAGGGTTCTCCCTCTTGCTGTCTGGGTCCTCGATTGATGCAGCTTGGAAGGCGCGCTCAAGGGAGCACACCACCTCCTTCTCTTCGCAGGGTACTGTGATGATTCCGCCGCTTCCTAGCATCTTGAGGACATTGTAACCATGGTGGGTCACCTCCATGAACTTGGTCAGAGTTGGATTCCCGAGGATGGCATTGTATGGCAGGTGAATGTGGGCTACGTCGAAGTCGATGAGCTCAGTGCGGTAGTTGTTGCGCTGTCTGAAAGTGACAGGGAGGTGGACCTGCCCTATCAGGGTGGTGGAGCCATCAGTGACTCCTGAGAAAGGCTTGGTTGGCAGAAGTTGATCATATGGCACTTGAAGGTTGTTGAACATCTCGACGGACAGAACGTTGAGCCCTGCTCCGCCATCCATGAGAGTCCTGGTAACTTGCACGTTGCTGATGACTGGGGAACAAAGCATTGGGAGGACGCCACTGTAGACGCACACTTGAGTTCATCTGCTGAGCTGAAGGTGATGGCGCACGTGGACCTTCGGAGAGGGCGCGTGGCCTCGAGCTTGGGGAAGGCTGCATTCACCTCGCGAGCAAACTGGTTGAAGATGCGCTGAGAGGCTGGGGCTTGTGCACCGCCCAAGATGCAAGCAATAGCACGTGGCTCCTGGAAGCCCCCAGCCCCCTCGTCCTGGTGATGGTCATCATTCCTTCTTGGAGGTCGTGGCAGAGGAGGAAGGCCCGCGTTGCCCTCCAGGCTCCCTCGCGAGGCTGTTCCTGCCAGCGATCCTCGTGAGGTCGGTCACGCAATTCCTGGAGAGGGCCTCGGTCATCCCAACGTCCTCCACCTCTTCCTCCTCCTCGGCCTTAGCCCCGGTCGTTGCGCTCGGGGCATCGACCGACGCGTCCTTCTCGAACGGCCCTGAGCTCCTAGCATTTATTGGTGTTGTGGGTGTAGAGGTTATGGTAGGCGCAAAATCTATTGCCCTTGGACGACTCCGGTTGGTCCCTGTCGCGCTTTGTGTCCGGCTCTGCTGCGAGCACGGCTGCTCCTTTGCGCTTCACGTCTTTGGCCTTGACCTTCTTCTCTTCTGGGTTAGCAGCTGGAAGCTCGAGGAGGGAGAGGCATCCCTCCTCAGCTCTTGCGCACTTGGTCGCCAGGTTGAACAGCTCTAGAGATGTGCACATGTCCTCGTGGATGGCGAGCTCCTCCTTCATCTTGATGTCGCGGACGCCATCGGAGAACGCTAAGATGATGGCCTCCTCAGTCACCTTGGGATCTTGAGGCGAGCGCTGTTGAAACGCTGGATGTACTTCTGTAGGGTCTCTTGAGGCTGCTGCTTGATGCGTCGCAGGTCACCCATGGCCGGAGGGCGGTCACAAGTGCCCTGGAAGTTGGCGATGAAACGGCTGCACATCTCGTCCCAAGAGGAGATCGAGCCGGGAGGCAGGTTCAGGAGCCAGGTGTGGGCACCATCCTTGAGCGCCATGGGAAACCAGTTCGCCACGACCTTTTTGTCTCCGTTGGCCACCTTGATGCCCAGCTTGTAGAGTTGCAGGAACTCCGCGGGGTCGGCAGTGCCGCCGTAGCGAGGAGGCAGATCCGGCTTGAACTTGCCTGGCCAGGCAACGCTGTGTAGCTCGGTGGTGAAGGTGCGGAAACCTGTCGTGGCCATTGGAGCTTTTTGCAGACGCGGGGCCTGCTCTTGATGGTTCCCGCGAGCTACCGCCAGGGGCAGCGCGGGGTCTTGGCGTGCTGGAGCAGGGATGCAGTCTTGCCGTGCTGGAGCGGGGAGTACGTGAGCACCTTCTTGAGGCCGAGGGATTTCCTCGCAGCTTCTTTCTTGTCGCGCGGGCACCGGACGCGGTGGGCCACGCCCAGGAGACGCACGCCTTGGAGCCAAGGCGCCTTCTTGGGGAGGAGGTGGCGGAGGCACCCCCTGAGTTGCGTCGCCCATGCATGAAGGAGGGCCAGGCAGCGAGAGGGACAGCGCAGGAGAGCCCCCTGCGGCACTGACAAGCTCGGTGATGCGAGCGAGCCACTCCTCGTAAAGGTCGTCGACGGGGCGGTAGTGCAGGAGCTCACATGCCAGGAGCAATGCAGCCTGCGAGTTCATGGGGGCGCAATGAGCGTGAGACGACGAACAAGCCGGAGTCAGCAACGGAGTGGCGGTGCGACCTTCCCGCCGCACCGAGGGGTGCAGCGAAGATGCTTACTGCTCGTTCCCCGCCGGGCCGGTGGCTGCATTGGTGGAAGGCGGCGGAGAACAATGAGGAGGCCCACCGATGGGAGCCTTCTGGGAGATGCGGGCGGCGAGAGCAGCCCGACGCTCAGCGCGATCAGCGGAGGAAAGATTCCAGCTCACCCCTACCTGGCTCTCCAAATGTCGTATATCGGGTTTCCCTCCCTGACCCACCAATAAAAGGAGGGGTGGAGGAGGGTCGAGTCATCAATCCTCACATTCTTCTCCTCCTCTGTCTTCTGCTGCTACTGGTCATGCTGAAGAGGAGGGCCTGGGGCCAGCCCCCGGGATCTTGGTTGTGGTGAATGGTGCCAACTGCCGGTGTCGGCGCTCGGGGAGTGAGCCTGGTCCTTGTTGTGACGGATCTCCTGGTTCCTCCAAAGCTCGGCCAGGAGGCGGGGTTGGAGATCGTTGGTAATCCCATCACTGCCCCTCCTGGTAGCCTTGGTGCCGACATCGACAAGAGGCGCGCCTTCTTTCCCGCCAAGGTGGGGAGCGGCGCGCCTCAAGCCCCTTGGATGTCTGTGCAGCTCGCCGTCTTCCTGGGGAAGGCGCCAGACTGGAGTCTTGGCACTTCTCGGGAGTAGCGGTGATGGAGAGAAAATGAGGGAAGGCCGAGGTATTGGGCGGCGAAGGGTCAAGTCGGAGTACGATGGCGTGGATGCCTTCGGCTCTGACCAATGACATGCTGCCTCGTCTTTCGTTCTTCCCTTCCCTCGCCGGCACCATCATCACCGGTCTCTTTGGGCTATAGCCGGCGAGGGATGCCTTCTTGGTGCCTTCGCCTTTCCTCGGGTGATCTCTCGACCGAGCCTCTGCGGATGACCCCGCCAAGGCTCGAGCCAGGTCTTCTCGCTGGTGATAGATCCCGGGGGTGCATCTCCCCGCTCTTACGCTTCTCCTCCACACCTTCACAGCCCTGGTGTCGTTCGGCCACCTCGGGGCGGATCGTGATGGGATCGGGACGGGTTCTCGCCCGGGCACTTTTCTCGTCTTTTCCTCCTTCTACCGCGTTGCCTGGGGGAGGGAAAACGAAAACAGGAGATCATGGGGCACTTATCTTTTTCCAATCTTAAATCTGTAGGCACTTGCCAAATTTCAATTCAAATAATGTAATCTCTCGAGTCCATGTTTGTGTTCTGTAATGCTAGTACTTGTATCAGCATTTTAGTGAAAAAGATAGATCTTGCCTGGAACCCGTGCATGTATATGTCCATGCAGATGCGAGTTGCCCCATTAATGTAAATAAACGAGTTTTCCCCGGCAGGCCATCTTGCCGACACCCTTTTTGTCTGCCGGAGAGCCACATCTGCTGGGTTAC
>NC_041391.1:346579261-346609327 GCF_002162155.2 Triticum dicoccoides
GCGACCACTCTGACGGAAGCAACGTTCGAGTCAGGGATGGGAGCACCTGAGTTTAAAAAGAGTGGCGAGATTTCTAATGCATAAGTTATAGCATACAGAACAAGAATGGACAAGAGGTAGAACTTATCTGTTTGGCTTGCCGGGGATCGCAGTACCGGGAAATCTTCTCAACTCCTTGTCGAAGCCAAGTTCACGACAAGAACCTGCAGCTTCATGAAGATGAGAATGAATGCAGGATGCAGGATACAAATGCTCATGAAATGCTTATGTAGTGCTCTTGGAATGCTCATGCATGAATGCGTTCTAGGTTAGGGGCGCCCTACAACGCATCTTTATTTTCTCCTGCACGGGGTCATCGCCCCAGCTTTGCACAAGGGGTTACATGCAGCTGAGGCAAGGCCTGTACAAATAGGTGGCTGCCGGACACAGCCCGACAGCCTCGTGCCTTACGAGTAGAACTTGCGGAGATGCTCAATATTCCATGAGTTTTGCCACTGAGTGCCATCTCCGTCTCCAGACGGACTGCACCAGGTCTGGCGACTCATACTACCCGGTAAGGGCCTTCCCACTTCGATGACAACTTGTTTGTACCCTTGGCAGACTAAACGCGCCTAAGGACAAGGTCACCTTCCTCAAAACACCAGGCATGAACCATGCGGCTATGATAGCAATGCAGGGCTTGCTGATAGCGTGCAACATGCGTAGCAGCTCGGAGACGGTTCTCCTCGAGTAGCACAGCATCGTCATGCCGGTGCTGATTTTGCACTACTTCATCATTGGCAAGCACTCGAGGCGGCCCGTAAATGAGTTTCATGGGGATAACTGCTTCTGCCCAGTAGACCAGGGAGAAGGGAGTCTGCTCAGTAGCTCAGTTTGGTGTCATTATGAGGGACCAGAGAACTACCAGGAGCTCCTGGATCCACCGTCTGTTGTGCTTCTGCAGCGTATCAAAGGTTATTGTCTTGTGTCCATGCAACACTTTAGTGTTTGCCCTCTCAACTTGTCCATTGCTCTGGGGGTGTGCCACAAAGGCGAATGAGATCCTTCATCCGAGGGCATGAACATATTACATGAACTGGGTGCCGTTGTCGGTGCTGATCCTTGCCAGAACTCCAAAACAACACACCAGATCTTTCAAGAACTTGATAGCTGACTGAGTAGCACCTTTCTCATGGCAGTCACTTCCGGCCACTTTGTAAACTTGTCGATGGCAACAAACAAGAATTCAAAGCCCCCAATCGCTTGGGGGAAGGGGCCGAGGATATCGATCCCCTAGACCGAAAATGGCCTTAATAGAGGGATTGTCTGAAGCGCTTTGGCAGACAGGTGGGTTTTCTTGGAATGGAACTGGCAGGCTTCACACTTGGTGACTAGCTCGACCGCATCTTGGAGGGCTGTGGGCCAATAGAATCCTTGCTGGAATGCTTTCCCAACTAATGCCCTTGATCCAATGTGGGATCTGCACATTCCTTTGTGTATCTCAGCCAACAGTTCCTTTCCTTCTTCTCGGCAGACACACTTCAATTTCACACCATTAGGCAGCCTTCTGTACAGAGTGTCATAGACAAACTAATACATACTGGCCCTCCGGGCTACCTTTTCAGCTTCGTCTTGGTCGCCGAGAAGCTCTCAGGTTTGGAGTAAGCGGACAATGTGCCTTGCCCAAGTTGGGGCCCGGGGCTCGGCAACAAGGACTAACGGCACCTCCTCTGCTGCAGGAGCCCAAGCCTCATACGCGGGGTCCATGGTCCTGGCTGGACGGGGTGGTCCGGCAGTCTATGAGGAGTTGTTTCCGGCAGGGTCTTTGCTAGGAGCGGACGGCTCTACCGGGAGAGGCTTACCGGTGCTCAGCTTTCTCCTTTTCCGGGCCATTGTTGATGGGGATACGGAGGGTTGAGTGAGATGGAGAACAAAAGTTACTGGTTCCACAGGAATCTTTTGCGCATCACACTGACAGATGATCAACTATGTTGTTTTCCGCACGAGGTACGTGCTCTGTTTGCAATCCGTCAAAGTGCTCCTCTAATCTCCTCACTTCCTCGACGTATGCCTCCATCAATGGACTTTGGCAATCCTTGTTGACTTGTATCACCACAAGCTGTGAATCTCCTCGAATGATCAGCTTCTTAATTCCCAATTCAGCTTCAATCCTGAGCCCGGCAAGGAGCCCTTCATACTCTGTTGTATTGTTGGTTGCTTCTTCCCGGGAAATATGCATTTGGATGACGTACTTCAAGTGCTCCAAGAGGGGTCAAGAAGAAGCACGCCAACCCCTACACCTTGTAGGGAAAAAGAACCATCAAAATTCATAATACATTCTTGGGGTGATTCCTTGCCGGGGATAACTATCTCTGTCACCTCCTCATCAGAGGATGGCATCCATTCTGCAATAAACTCTGCCAACGCCCGGCTCTGGATTGTTGATGTTCTTTCAAACTTCAAACAAGCTGGATAGCTCCAAAGCCCACACCACTATTCTGCAGGTTGCCTCAGGGTTTCAGAGTATCGTCGCAATGGGAAATGAGTGACAATCATGAACTCATGGGCTTGGAAGTAGTGGCGCAGTATCCTTGAGGCCATGATGCGACCAAAGATCAATTTTTGCACGCCAGAGTACCTCGATCTAGCCCCCGGTAACAAAGAGCTGACAAAGTACACTGGGCGCTGCACCACTTTCTACCCCGCCACGTCCTAGGGGTTGCCCCCGTTGCCGTGCTCACTGCTGTCCTTATCTTTATCTGACTCTGCCGGTCTCTGCTCACTCTCTGACTCACCCACTTCTCGATGTGCTACCAAAGCTGCACTGACCACTTGGTTGGTTGGTGATAAGTACAACAGAAGCGGCTCCTAGGGTTTGGGACCAACCAAGGTAGGCACAGAGGACAGGTAGGCCTTCATCTCTTGCAAACCTGCATCTGCTTCTGGGTCCACTTCATAGGACTTGCCTTCTTCAAAATTTTGAAGAACAGCAGGGCACGCTTGGCAGACTTGGAGATGAATCTTCTTAGTGCGGCAACAAATCCTGTCAGGTGCCTCACATCCTTAATTGTCCCTGGCTCTTGAATCTGCTCGATGGCCTTGATCTTGTCAGGATTAGCTTTGATCCCCCGGTGGGACACAAAGTACCCAAGCAGCTTGCCGGAGGGAACACCAAATACACAGTTATCTGGATTGAGCTTCAAGTTGATCTTGCATAATTTTGCAAATGTCTCCTCCAAATCCTGGATAAGAGTTGCTCTGTCCTTGGTTTTGACCACAATGTCATCCATATAAGCTTTAATGCTCCTGTGCAACTAAGGTTCGAAACCAATATGGATTGCCCTTGCAAAAGTAGACCCGACACTCTTTAATCCGAATGGCATGCAGATAAAGCAGTACATACCACACAAGGTGATGAACGAGATCTTCTCTTCGTCTTCTTTGGACATGAAGATCTGGTGATATCCAGAATAGGCATCCAGAAATGAGAGCAAATCACGGCCTTAAGTGGAACCCACAATTTGATCAATGCACGGCAAGGGAAACGGGTCCTTCAGGCAAGCCTTGTTGAGATCTATGAAATCAATGCACAGCTTCCACTTCCTGTTTGCCTTTCGGACCACCACTGGGTTTGCTAGCCAAGTGGGATGTAGCACTCCTCTGACCAAACCAGCTACCTCAAGCTTCTTGATTTCTTCTGTAATAAATTGCTGCCTCTCCAAGGCCTGCTTCCGGACTTTCTATTTAACAGGTCTGGCGTGTGGGCAGACATCAAGGTGGTGCTCGATTACCTCCCTGGGAACATCGGGGATATCATGTGGTTGCCAAGCAAACACATCGATATTCGCCCACAGGAAGGCAACGAGCATGCGTTCCTATTTGTCGACTTGTGTGGCATTGACAGTGAAAGTACCATCAACGCCAGCCATCCCTGCCGGGACCTTTTTCACTTATGGAGTAGCAACCTTGGATCTCTTGCTGGTGGAACACTCCAGCATGTCGTCAACAGGTGTCGTGCACTCAGTGGGGGCATGCTTCCCGGACTCTTTTTCGGAGGTCCTAGAATCCTTCTTCTTTCCTTTACTTTCCTTGGCGGGAACTGCTGTTGCCGCTGCCTCTACTGCGACCGCGTCCCTGTACATCTTGTCCACACAAATGATTGCATCCTTCTCATCTGATGGGATGGTTATAACTCCAAGTGGCCCAGGCATCTTCAGGGTGTTGTAGGCATAGTGGGATGCCCCCATGAATTTAGCCAGAGTTCGGCATCCAAGAATCCCATTGTATGGCAGGGGGAGATCAACCACGTCAAACACAATCTTCTCAGTCTGGTAGTTCAGTTCTCCCCCAAATTTTCCCGGCAACATGATCTTTCCCTTAGGATGACTCCTGCCAGGATTAACTCCTTGAAACATGTCGGTAAGCTCTATCTCTTCCTCTACTATCTAAAGCTTGCTGATAACTGCTGGGGAAATCAGATTCAGCCGGCCCCGCCGTCCACCAACATCTTCATGACCTTGAGGTTGCAAATTATTGGAGAAACCAACAATGGCAGGCACCTTACCGCAGTGGTACGGCTAGGATGATCCTCCTCGTCAAAGATGATGGGCATACGGGACCATTTGACCGGCTTCCGGGCCTCCGGCACTGGTTCCACGTCATTGACTTCTCGCGCCCACCGCTTGAGCTGGCGGTGAGAGGTGTGAAGAGATGCACCCCTGTCAATGCACAGGGCGTCAGTGGCCTTCTGAAACTCTTGCTCACTGGTTTCCTCTTCATCCCCTCTGAGGGAGTCCAGATTAGGGGGTGTCCGGATAGCCGAACTATCACCGTTGGCCGGACTCCTAGACTATGAAGATACAAGATTGAAGACTCCGTCCCGTGTCCGGATGGGACTTTCCTTGGCGTGGAAGGCAAGCTTGGCAATACGGATATGTAGATCTCCTACCATTGTAACCGACCTTGTGTAACCCTAACCCTCTTCGGTGTCTATATAAACAGGAGGGTTTTAGTCCGTCGGACAAACAACAATCATACCATAGGCTAGCTTCTAGGGTTTAGCCTCTTTGATCTCGTGGTAGATCTACTCTTGTACTACCCATATCATCAATATTAATCAAGCAGGAGTACGGTTTTACCTCCATCGAGAGGGCCCGAACCTGGGTAAAAACATCGTGTCCCTTGTCTCCTGTTACCATCCGCCTAGACGCATAGTTCGGGACCCCCTACCCGAGATCCATCGGTTTTGACACCGACAGTGGTGCTTTCATTGAGAGTTCCTCTGTGTCGTCGCTATCTGGAAGGATGCCTCATCCCATCTTTAAAGACGGCACCGTTGCTAAAGGAGCTTTGGCTATCGGCCAAACTCTTTGGCTAGGCGGTTTCCTTATGACCGCCTGTCTGGCCGCCGCGCCGACGATGACTTCTCGGGTCATCGAAAGCAATCTTCACGTTATCTTGGAACTCGCCGAGCAGTTGGATCCGATGGAGCTCTCTTCCTTAAATGAGCTCTTGGACCGCATCGCCGCCCTGGGAGTCGCTATAGACTACGATCGGATTGGGCCTAAACCCGATCCGAGAGAGATCAACTCTCCCCAGGCTACCCACCATGTTGCTGTGGTAGAGGAACAGTACGGCGACCCTTCTTCTATATTAAGGACTAGCTATGTCCGGATTCCTGACCCCTCCATGCCGGATTCCCGCGGAGGGACGGACGTCGATCAAGTCCTGAACCTAAAGTCAGGCAGCAGGCTGGATTCATTGGACAATATCCAAAAACCCAAGCTTCCATGTTGGGAAACTTTTCGGCCCTTGAGTCTTAGATTGGACGGGGTTCCGAATTTAATTCCACCCGCCCACCCAAACATAAGCGATCTATCCAGAATCCGGCAAGAGCCCGCTGAAATAGTACACCATTACTGGGCCAGATTCCTCCTGGTTATGGACAGGATAAAGGACTGCCGCGAGGAAGACGCAATTTCACTTTTTTGCAATAATTGCACGGACAAGGGAATCCTAAACGCCATAACTCATCGTGAAATTACACGCTTTGCCGACTTGGCGTCCATAGTACGAAAGTACTGTGCGATGGAGAGCGCCTGGAAAACCGAAACCAAATTTTGGGATAATCCGGCCCCGAATATAGCCCTAGTCCGAAATAAAAGCGTGCATCATCACCAGGCACCTGGGTTAAATACCAAAAAGCAAAAAACCCCTAAAGGGCACGGAACCATACTTGAGGGATGGCTCAATGGACCCTGCAAAATTCATAGTACAGAGGGCGCCGCTCCAACTCATAGCCTTCGAGCATGTTGGATACTACGGCAGGTGGCCAAAAGTGGCGAAGAGCTTCTAGCTCCAGAGAACCAGCCCAGCAACACCAGTACGGTATTAACAGTCTTCGAGACTTTCACATAAAATAATATACGGAAACGAACACTCCATAGCCTTGCCGAAGTCAACCAAGTAGCAACAATAAATCCATGGAGTGAGACGGCTATTACCTTTAACGCCAGTGACGAACCTAAATTCTGAACAGCCCGAGCACCAGCCGCATTGGTCCTCAGTCCAATAGTGGACGGCTTTCGCCTAACTAAGGTACTCATGGATGGCGGTAGCGGATTAAACCTCATTTACGAGGAAACCCTTCGAAAAATGGAAATAGACTGGAGCCGCATTGAGCGAAGCAGCACAACCTTTAGAGGAATTGTCACATCCCTAGTTTTGGTATGACCTAGGCTAGCTAGTCATTTGTGCATCATGTTTAAATTTCATTTAAATTTGAAATGGGGATTTGTGAAACCCTCAGAATCATTTTTGGAAATGACCCAAATAAAAATTGCTCCAAAAAGGTCCAAGAAAATGCTCATGTTGCTCTCTGAAAATATTGGACAGCGATAAAAATCAAACCAATATTTTGAGGATCTCATAAGTATTTATTTTGGGCATTTGGAATTAATGCAGTAATTATTTGCCTTGGATATATATTGTTATATATATAAAATATTGTCCAAAAATTATGCCATTTATAAAGGAGCTCTGGAATAATATAACTAGCTTCCATAAAAATTGGCATAAGAAAATAAAATGATTTAGTATTTTAATTAAATCAAAACAAATGTCAGAAAAATAGAAAAAGAAACAAAAATAGGAAAATCTTACCTGGTGCTTACCTACAGCCGCCTGGCGCCTCAGGCCGGCCCGTTCCTGTTTTGGCACAGCCCACCAGGGGCATAGCCGTCTTCCTCCTCTTGCCAGTAGGCAGAGGGGAAGCGGTGCCCGACGCCGTGCGCGCCGGCACGCAGCTGCCTGCCTGGCGTCCTCCTCATCGCCCTGGAACACCCAGACGACGCCACGCGCCCCCCGTACCCCTCTTACTCTCCCCAGTCCTCTCCTCTCCTCTCCCTCGCATTCGCTCTCTCTTCCTCCCCCCTCGTTCTCTCCCGAAACCGAACGCCGTCGCCGCCGACAAGCACCACCGCGGCCACCGCCTCCCCCTCGCTCTCTCTCTGTGTCTGCAAGTTCCGCGCCGCCGTCTGCTACCTCCCCGTCGAGCCACGTGACGCGGGAAGCCCTGGAGCACAGCCATCGCCATCGTCTTCGCCTCCGGCCCCCGCAGATCGTCATCGCCGCGTCGTCATCTCCAACGCGTCCCCGGCCACAACGAGCAGCCCTGCAAGTCCGCTGTGAGCCCCGCCATCGAACCCCCCTCTCCCCTGCTCTTCCGGCGCCCTCTAGCCCCTCTGCCGCTGAAGCCGTGCCCCGGCCGCCGCCCCGAGCTCCGCTCCGGCGAGCTCCGGCCACCCCAGCCCCCCTACCTGCTCCGCTGGCTGCGCGAGAGCCCGGGCTACGCCCCGGTGCCCTTAGTCACCGCCCCCGTGGCCTATAACACGGACGCTGCCGCGTCCAGAGGTCGCCGGCGTTAACCTCGCTGGCCTGACGTGTGGGCCCGACCTGCCAGGTGATTAGCTTAAGCTAATCACCACTTAGTTAACCTTGAGACACTGACAGTGGGCCCCTATGCCCTAATCTTTAATTAGATTAGAAAACCCCCCTTGTTTAACACTGTGCCACTGACGTGTGGACCCCACATGTTAGGTTTGACCCTGGTTCGCCCCGGTTGACCTGCTGACATCATGCTATCGTCATGCTGACGCAGTTATTCATTTACTGGATTTAAATTAATCAGGAAATTCCAGAAAATGATTTAAAATTCAAAAATTCATAGAAATTCAACCGTAGCTCAGATTGAAATAATTTATATATGTAAAATTATCAGAAAAATGCAATCTTTCCATCTGTACTAGTTTCATGCATGACAAACCAACCTAAACCTGCTGTATAGGTGAAAACATGTAAATGGCATATATAAGAGCTTAATTTGGAGTTGCATTTGAACCCTTGATTCAAATGGACTTCATTCAATTTGAATACTAGTGGCATTAGCTCAACCAGCATCACTTCTACATGCCATGTTCATGCATCATGTTGTTGCATATGATTGTGTTTTGATGGTCGACACTGTTCCCTCTCGATAGATCCTGCTCCGGAGAGTGTTCCAGAGTACCTGTCTGAGGAGCAGTGCCCCCTCTACTGATCTACCAGGCAAGCAAACCCCCTTGTTCATTCCGATAAAATCCTACTCTCTCGCTCCTGCTCTCAGTTATTGCATTAGGACAACAACGATTCATCTGCTACTTTGTGCTGCGGTAGTTGAACCCATTCCTCTGCATGACCTGTCATTGCCAAAGTAAATAGTTGAAACCCAATAGCATGTGTAGGAGTTGATTGAAGCCATTATTGTGTTCCTACCATGCTATGCCTGCTATTGCTTAGAGTGTCTTAGGTCTGATTCATTGGAAATGAATTGGAGTGCAGTGTTCTATGTTCTGATGCTGAGAGTGAAGTGTGTGAACACGATTTGGTAAAGGTAGCGGTGAGAGGCCATGTAGGAGTACATGGTGGGTTGTCTCACTGGAACCGTCCTTAAGCACTGAGTTCTATGTATGTTGTCCAATGACTCGATACTACCACACATTGGGATCCTTAATTGACTCTCTCCACTTATTAACCAACTTGGTCTCTGTCCAGGAGTCGCAACTAGTTTCTGGTGTTGTAGGTAGTGCTATTTTTCTACCAAGTGGCACCCAGCAGGGTGGGCTTGGGACAGACTAGGCACACGTGGCCTGGTGTACCGAGTGGCACCCGGATGGTGGGCTCGGGAACCCTGCACACATCGTTTGGGGCCGTGAGCGAAACCCCGGCCGGATCTCCTTGCGGATGGAACCCGAATAGGCGATAAACCTGGACTAGAGTCTTGTGTGGTTAGTCAGGTCGTGGTCGACACCCTCGCCAGGCTTCCGCTTGAAGGTTGCCGAGATACATGACGTGTACATGGCGGTAAGTGGCGAGAGCGTGTGTGAAGAAGTACACCCCTGCAGGGTTAACATGATCTATTCGAATAGTTGGGTCCGCGGTTATGGACTTCTTGGATGCTTACATGGTACATAGACAACTTGAAGTGGATACTATAAAATGCTCAAGACAAGTGTGAGTGCTATGGATGGCCTTCTCGTAGGGAGACGGGGATGAATCCATAGTAGTGTATTGTGTGGTGATTAGTGGACTCATGTGCGCCATATCACCTCAAGAGTTTCTGGTAGTCGTAGAACAGGATAGCCACAGAGTCAAAGCTGGCTTGCTGCAACTAAATCCCACATTACCCTCTTGATACAAATGCATGTATGATAGGATCTGATGTAAGTCTTGCTGAGTACCTTTGTACTCATGTTGCTTTATTTATGTTTTTGCAGCGGAGACTTCGGTCTTACTAGTGTTCTCGTGGACTTCGACGAGTAGCTTGTACCTCAGCTACGATCTTGATCGGATGTTGTAGATAGTCAGGCTCTTTAGCCTTTTTCATTTGTAGATGTCTGTACCCAGACATGTAATGCTTCCGCTTGTTGCTTTTATGCTCTGTATGATGGGTCTTGTGACCCCTGTTTGCAATAAATGCTATGATGGCTCTTGGAGCCTTATCTATATGAGTTGTTGAGTTATGCTGTGATGCCATGTTGTACAACACATACTTGCATGTTATGCGTACGTGTAATGTGTATTGCTATGTGTGGGATCTGACTATCTAGTTGTTTATCCTTAGTAGCCTCTCTTACCGGGAAATGTCTCCTAGTGCTTCCACTGAGCCATGGTAGCGTGCTACTGCTCCGGAACACTTAGGCTGGCCGGCATGTGTCCTTCTTCGTTCCTGTGTCTGTTCCTTCGAGGAAATGTCACGCGATGAATACCGGAGTCTTGTTAGCCCGCTACAGCCCGGTTCACCGGAGTCCTGTTAGCCCAGTGCTACAGCCTGGATTCACTCGCTGATGACCGACACGTTCGATGCTGGGTCATGGATGCCTGTCCCTGTAAGTTTGTGCCACTTTGGGTTTACGACTAGCCATGTCAGCCCGGGCTCCTTATCATATGGATGCTAGCGACACTATCATATACGTGTGCCAAAAGGCGCAAACGGTCCCGGGCAAAGGTAAGGCGACACCCGTGGGGATACCATGCGTGAGGCTGCAAAGTGATATGAGGTGTTACATGCTAGATCGATGTGGCATTGAGTCGGGGTCTTGACAGGAATAATCCCTAGTCGGGAAGCATGCTGCATAGGAAAAATTACACTGGATGTGGTGTTCGGCTCGCCAGACAATTACAGGTTCGAGGAGGTCACGTTCCAAGTGGCCCCGTTCAGCAGCGGATATCACGCTTTATTAGTGCGAGAGACATTCACAATTTTTCAAGCTATACCCCATTATGGTTACATGAAGCTCAAAATGCCTGAGCCCAATGGAATCATCACTCTTGCCAGTGATCCGGACATAGCACTCCGCGCCGAAAATAAGACAGCCGCACTAGCCTCGAGGCACTATCCGAAGCCCTAGCGGCTGAGGAACTCACTACGCTGCACTCCACGGTGAACAGGGACGATGTGATACTCGATAAGAGATCCAAGTCCACCTCTTTTAAGCCAGCGAACGAAATAGTCAAATTCCAAGTCCATCCAACGAACCCTACAAAGACAACCTCCATTGGGGTACAGTTAAACCCTGATGTAGACGCCGCACTACGAGAATTCCTACGCGAAAATTGGGACATCTTCGCCTGGCACCCCTCAGACCTGCCAGGAATCCCACGCCGGCTGGCCGAGCACAGCCTAAATATCCTAAAAGGATTCAAGCCAGTCAAACAGGCTCTTCGGCGTTTTTCCGAACCCAAGAGATAGGCCATGGGAGAGGAGCTAGCCAAACTTTTGGAAGCCGGATTCATCAGAGATATAAAACATCCGGACTGGCTAGCAAACCTGGTGATGGTACCAAAGAAGGATAAATCCTGGCGCCTATGTGTCGACTTCAAGGACCTTAACAAGGTTTGCCCAAAGGATCCATTCCCCCTCCCCCGCATCAATCAAATTATCGACGCTACCCCAGGGCACGATTCATTGTGCTTCCTTGACGCATACTCCGGCTACCACCAAATCAAGATGGCGGAGCCAGACCAAGCCGCAATGGCATTCATCACTCCATACGGCCCATTCTGCTTCAACACAATGCCCTTCAGGCTCAAAAACGCTGGCGCAACATATCAGCGCATGATTCAGACATGTCTGGCAAACCAGATCGGCAAAACAGTGGAGGCATACATAGACGATGTGGTCATCAAATCCAAGCATGTCGAAACTCTAGTAGACGACTTGAGACTCACATTCGACAATCTCCGAGCATATGACATTAAGCTCAACCCAGAAAAAATGCGTTTTCGGCGTACCAGTCGAAAAGCTCTTGGGCTTCATTGTATCCGGTAGAGGAATTGAAGCAAACCCAACCAAGATCCGAGTTCTGTCACAATTGGATATCCCAAAAGACCTCAAACAAATACAAAAATTGACTGGATGCGTGGCAGCTCTAAGCCGCTTTATCTCCCGCTTAGGAGAAAAGGCATTACCCCTTTATCGCCTCCTACGGCGCACCGAACACTTCGAGTGGACGGATGCCGCCACGGCCGGACTCAAAGGAATCAAAGCCATATTGGCAACAAATCCGGTCCTGGCCGCGCCCAACATGGGCGAACCAATGCTATTATACATCAAGACAACCCATCAAGTTGTAAGCGCGGTGCTCGTTGTCGAACGAGAAACGACGGACACAAGTTCCCTCTTCAAAAACCAGTTTACTACGTGTCCACTGTCCTAACTCCATGCAAGTCCCGGTATCCACATTATGAAAAGATAGCGTACGCGGTGTTCATGGCATCCCGGAATCTGCGACACTACTTCCAAGAGTGTTCGATAACAGTAGCCTCCGAAGTACCTCTTAATGACATTATAAACAACCGCGACACAACGGGCCGGATTGCCAAATGGGCATCGAGCTCCTCCGATTCGACATAAGCTATAAACCACGACGAGCTATCAAGTCGCAAGTTTTGGCTAACTTCGTCACCGAATGGACTGAAGCCGAACTCCCTAAACAGTACGGTGCATATTCCAATTGGATTATGCACTTCGACGGATCCAAAATGTTGGCCGTCCTGGGGGATGGCGTCGTCCTGACATCCCCAACCGGAGACACAGTCTAATACGTACTCCAGATAATGTACATGGACTCCAACAAAGCAGCTGAATATGAGGCCCTTCTACATGGCCTCCGGATGGCGGTCTCCATGGGCATTAAACGCCTAGAGGTGCGCGGGGATTCGAACCTCGCGATATCCCAAATAAATGGAGACTTCGACGCCAAGGATCCGAAAATGGCATCTTACCATAATGCCATCCTAAAAATGTCAGCTCGGTTTGAAGGGCTCGAATTTCACCATATAGCCCGAGATAATAACCAGGCGGCGGACGTATTGGCACGCATCGGCGCAAAGCGCGATGCCGTCCCTCCCAACATCTTCCTGGAGCGGCTTTTCAAGCCATCCGTACTATGGGAAGGGGAGTCCGGAAACAACAATCCGGACCCAACCGCACCGCCCGACACCGAACATTCTGACACAATTGGTGGTTCTGCCAATGAAATAACTCCTTCAGCCCACGAAATAATTGCAGTCATTGCCCCGTGGACCGAACCATTCCTAGCCTACTTAACTAGGCAGGAACTTCCCGAGGACCAAAACGAGGCCCGCTGCATAGTATGGCGATCTAAAGCCTATAAGGTCCATGAGGGAGAGCTTTATAAGAAAAGCACAACCGTAGTCCTTCAAAGGTGTATCTCCGAAGAGGAAGGGCGAAATCTTCTGGCTGAAATTCATGCCGGACTCAGTGGGCACCACGCCGTAGCCCGGGCCGTTGTAGGCAAGGCCTTTTGTACAGGATCTTATTGGCCAACGGCCCGGGCAGACGCTCAGGACTTAGTCCAACGATGCGTCGGTTGCCAGCTCTTTGCTAATCAAAGCCACATCCCACCCACCGCCCTGAAAACTATACCCATCACCTGGCCGTTCGCGGTCTGGGGGCTTGACATGGTTGGAACCCTTAAAGCAGGAACCCACAGGCAAAAATACCTATTAGTCATGGTGGATAAATTCACCAAATGGATAGAGGTCAAGCCAGTTAAGACGGCCGAATCTGGACCCGTGATAGACTTCATATCAGGGGTAGTACACTGTTACGGCGTCCCCCATAGCATCATCACTGATAACGGCACGAACTTCACGGCCGACGAGGTTAAACTGTAGTGCAAAAACATGGGCATCAAGCTTGACTACGCTTCAGTCTATCACCCTCAAACTAACGGTCAAGTCGAGCGAGCAAATGGTCTAATCATGAGCGGCATTAAACCCAGACTAGTGCGGTCCCTCAAGGAACCTAACACGCACTGGGTAGAGGAGCTCGACTCCGTACTCTGGGGGCTGCGGACCACGCCGAATCGCACTACCGGATTCACAATATTTTTTATTGTATACGGCGCAGAGGCAGTTTTGCCCTGCGACATAATTCCTGACTCACCTCGCGTGCGCATGTACGAAGAAAGAGAAGCCGAGCTGGATCGGCAGGATAGTTTGGACGCCTTAGAGGAGGAGCGCGACGTGGCAAAAGCTCGTTCCGCATTCTATCAACAGCAGACCCGAAGATATCAAAGCAGAGAAGTACGGGCCAAAACATACAACGTTGGCAAACTAGTTCTACGCCTGCCGAACAAGGAAAAGGACAAACTCAAGCCCAAATGGGAAGGTCCCTTCATCATCGACCAAGTCCTGACCGGCGGAGCGTACCATCTGCGAAACGCATCGGATAACCGACTCGAGCCAAACCCATGGAACGCAGCCAGTCTCCGAAGATTCTACGCCTAGCACCAGACTCTGAGTTCGTCTCCTTCCTCCGTCTACATTTTATACTTTAGCTGTCTTTTATTTCTCTCCTTTCCCTTCTTTTTTCTTGAAGTCTTTGGAGGCTCGTCTACGCATTGTTCGCACACATTTGACGTGCTACTCGCGCTCATTATACCTGGGGGCTTCTTTAACAGAAGCTTATTTATACGGGCTTTATGCCCAACACATGTGTCACACTTCCGCATGTACCTTTTATTCACCATTATATGCATCGATATGACTTAAGTTTTGGCCAAGCTGGGTTGCCTGGCTCCTGTGCTTACCCCTACATTCCCGATTGTTCGGCTAGGTGGTAAAGGGAGCACCTCTGCGATTGTTACTGTCGGGTCAGTCGGATGTGTACCTCAGACTGGGTGAAGCCGAAAGCTAGCGTTCTTAAGGGAATATTCGGTTGGTGAACTAAAAGACGATTTCTTACCTATTTATTTATCTGCCCCCAGATGCTTTCCTGCTTTTTTCGCAGTACGGACATGCACTTTAGGACATGCCTCCCAGGGAAAGGAACCCCTAATGGAACTATTCTCCCTGGAAGATGTTTCTTACTAACCATGTAATATAACATAACTAGTTGGGCACTTGTCTGATAAAGCACTAATAACCCCTACGCCTGGTCTCCACGCATGCCTCGGTTTTTTATATAACCGCGAGGGTATTCGGACACACTCTGGACTGTCAGGTCCCGAGGTTGAAGTGAAAAGTTCCGCTACGACAAACGATCTACAATCCGGCTAGAGGGCATTTTACATGTCATTTTAAATTTCATAGTCAAATTGACTGATTGTATTCCTCTTCAATACCATCTAATAGGCTGTCTAGTTTACAGTCCCGCTGGGAATACTTTGCGGCCAATTCTACTTGGCCGTACACTAAGCTCACAGGGATCTCCTTCCCATCGGGCCCCACAGGTATGACCTCGGCCATGTGGTTTGGGTCAGCCTTCGTGTACCGCGACTTCACCATGGCCCAGGCCTCCCTGGCGCCTTGACGGCAGGACGATATCTTCCATAGCCGGAAGCGCCGCCGTGCTCCCTGAAGCTTCTCTGCAAGCTCTCCAAGGCCTTAGGGTAGGGAGATGGATGGCCACAAGGCCTGGGCGACGCCTCTCATCACCTGCCGAACTCATTCGTGCAGTTTCAGCAGCTCGGGAAGTAGGTCACCTGTTGAACCGGGCATTTCCTCTGCAGGACGACCTGTGAGCATACCTACAAACATATTTCTGTTAGTCGACTTCCTCGCCGAACTCTTTTTTTAGGTTCGTTCAAGCACTTATTGAAAATGCCGCGACGAAGCTGCCGATTCTCCTTAACGGAGTGAGACAGCTGGGCACGAACATCTTTTAGTTCCTCGCCCAGCTGGGTGTTGGCATCTTGGAGGTTATTCTTCTCTTGCCACACCCTTGTAAGCACATTCTCGCCGGCTTTTAACTGGCGCAGGAGCTGTTGCTTGTCCGGATCTACCCTGGCGCCATCTGCAATGTTATTGTCAGACTTATACACACATCGCACTTCGCAAACTACTTCTCTTTTAAAGCGTATATTACCAGAGTGGGTCTCTGTGGCTCCCTTTGTGGCGGATAGTGCGGCCTCAAGTTGGGCCTTGCACTCTTGAAGCTCCTGGGACACTTGGGTATTCTTTTATGTAAGATCCTGCATAACAAATGATCCTTAAATCAGTTATTCTAACTATTTTAAGTCTCGGGGGCTACTGGCATATATAACTGTCAAAATTCCTCACCCGTATGTCTTTCACATACTGCTCCGTGGCTCTGGCTAGTCCATCTTGAGCGGCACGAAGGTGCGCATCTCCCGAATTAAAGGCATTCAATGCCTCTTGGGA
Organism: Triticum dicoccoides; assembly: GCF_002162155.2. Taxonomy (NCBI): domain Eukaryota; kingdom Viridiplantae; phylum Streptophyta; class Magnoliopsida; order Poales; family Poaceae; genus Triticum; species Triticum dicoccoides. The sequence goes on from NC_041391.1 coordinate 346,595,468, forward strand.
GAAACATGCGTCACGAAGAATTGTCCAGCGGCGCCTATGATTCATGGTGCTCTCCACCTCGGATTTGGTGGCGGACAATCTGTCGGCATCCTCCGTTGGAGGAGCATCCGACGCGCGCCTTGTGTTCGCCTCCCCTGCCGAACCTGGCTTTGGAGCCTGGCTGGCGGAGGCTCGATTGGCAACCTCTCCGGACACAGTCCGGCGAGCGCTCTTTTTCTTGAAAAAATCACGAGCGTTAGTACGCCTTCCAGGAATCGTTCCTTGAAACACGGTGGCGCGCCATACCGTTGCGGCGATGTCCCGATCCGCACCGCACTTCTTTTCTGCCTGCGGGGCCGAGCTGCCCCTTGTTGGCCAGCCGCCGCGGGCTCGGCTTCCCGCCTCAAGGGCACCTCCTGCGGAACACCATTGGTATGTGGTGATCAGAAATAAGCACGGATGGGTCATGGTATCAGGAGTTTGGTCACAGTTACCTGGGAAGCTGGAAATATTCCGGGGTAGTCGACCGTAATGGCGACCAAAGCATTGTCGATGCTAAGTTGGTGGAACACCCCATCGATTAGCTCCACCTTTATGTTCGGATCCTCTTCGGAAGCCGGATCGAGGGACCATTCCGGATCCTCGGGTTGTGGAGGCGGGTTGTGTATATCCTCTACGGCCTAGCGCAGTTCCTGCGTCGAAATCACAAAATGAGATACTTAACTATGGGAATGGGGATCGGATAGGCAAAAAGAAATGTCCGCTTACCCAGCTTCGAGGATTGTTCATAGAAAATCCGTTCAGTGGACTAACACGGAGAAAATCCTCCTTTTCCCCTTTGTACAGGCCGGACAAGATCTTCGCCAGATCGGCGACCGATCCCGGCCCCTTACGGCCATGGCGGGTGGCATCGTCCTCCCCGTTGAAATCTCACATGGGGTGGCCCCTATACTGGAGCGGCTGCACCCCCTGCATAATGCATGTGGCCATGACTCCAATCATAGTCAGGCCGGAATGAGCTAATAACCTTATTCGGCTCATCAGGTAGAGGACATCCCTGTCATTTTCCCTCTAGGGGCTCCGCGGGCGCCAGCTTAGGCGCTTCTTCAAAGGAGCATTACTGAACTCCGGGAGGCCGATCCGAACAGGATTCGGCAGCGGGACGTCTTCCATGTAAAACCATTCCAAAGGCCAGTCTTCGGACGCCTTCTTCGGGGTTCCGGATAGATATCCGGTCCCGGCGATGCGCCATAGTTCGGCTCCTCCCACTTGATATATTGACCCCTCATGAGAACGGGGTACGAGGCAGAATAACCTCTTCCACAGCACAAAATGAGCCTTAACGCCCAAGAACAGTTCGCAAAGGGCCATGAAGCCCGCGATGTGCAGAATGGGGGCAGGCGTAAGGTGGTGCAGCTGGAGGCCGTAGAACTCCAGGAGCCCCCGGAGAAACGGATGTATTGGAAATTCGAGTCCTCTTATCAGATAAGGGACAAAGCATACCCGCTCTCCTTTGGAGGGATCGGAGACGCTTTCCGCCCTTGTAGGTGGCGAGTCCGGCTCGAACCGGAACCCTGAAGGCTGGGGGAAGAAATCCCTTGGTTTGGAGCGTCGCTAGCTCGCTGTGCGGGACCGAGCATCTCTCCCAATCTCCAGGCTGAGGGCTGGGAGCGCGAGAGGAGGAGCCGTGTCGACTGTCCATGATGGAATGGATTTTTGTCAGAGGCGCTCCGATGAATGCTCGCGGAGGGAGGATGGTGTGATTCGGATTTAGATCCTCGTCTCTTTTTATAGGCGGCTCATTTGCGTAGCTAGGGGGGGAATGTAAAAATACCCTGGCTCTTCGCATTCGTTCGACACGTGGAAGATGGCCATTATTGGGCGTGGAAGCCAAGGAGCGCAACATCTATAAGAAGCCGGACACTATTGAACAAGTATATGGAATTTGGAGAAGAACCCGCCTCGCAATGCCGAAGACAATCTACGCGCCGGACTCATTGTCATTGAAGCCTGGTTCGGGGGCTACTGAGGGAGTCCCGGATTAGGGGGTGTCCGGTTAGCCGAACTATCACCGTTGGCCGGACTCCTAGACTATGAAGATACAAGATTGAAGACTCCGTCCCGTGTCCGGATGGGACTTTCCTTGGCATGGAAGGCAAGCTTGGAAATACGGATATGTAGATCTCCTGCCATTGTAACAGACACTGTGTAACCCTAACCCTCTTTGGTGTCTATATAAACCGGAGGGTTTTAGTTCATAGGACGAACAACAATCATACCATAGGCTAGCTTCTACGGTTTAGCCTCTTTGATCTCATGGTAGATCTACTCTTGTACTACCCATATCATCAATATTAATCAAGCAGGAGTAGGGTTTTACCTCCATCGAGAGGGCCCGAACCTGGGTAAAAACATCGTGTCCCTTGTCTCCTGTTACCATCCGCCTAGACGCACAGTTCGAGACCCCCTACCCGAGATCCGCCGGTTCTGACACTGATACCCTCCATCACTCTCATCATCACAGGCTTCCTTCACCTGACCCCTGGCGGGTTTTCCTTTGCTCCAAAAGGGCTTCCCGGGGCGATTTGCTTCACCGCCTCGGCCCTCACAGCCAGTGGCATTCTGGCCTTTGTCCTTGTCATGCTTTTCATACTCAGGTCTCTGTCTCTTGACCAACAGCTCAACCTGATAGCACTCTTGAAGGCCGTGGCCCTTGGTTTGATGGATCTTGCAGTATGGCCTATCGCCCTTCCCGGCCTTCTCGGCAGCCGCAGCTTCCCGGCAATCAGCGCACGAGAGCCTCCTTGCTGGGCACCTCAGCCTTGGTGGTCTTGCTAGTACTAGGCATTCCTGATCCTTCAACGGTCATCACTGCCTTATCCTTCCACTTCTTACTGCACTTCTTTCTCTTCTTCTGACTAGTGGACCCATCATCATCCTCTGAATCCATACTGATACAATCTTCCTCTCCAGGCAACATCCTTCCCTCCTTCATCCGAGCACACTTATCCACTAGAGTGTACAACTCCTTCACAGTCTTGGGCAACCGCACATTCATCTTAGAATGAATCCGGCGGTTGCGCACATTGGCTAGAAGGCAGCTATCACAACAGCTGGATGGATATTTGGAATATTTTTATGAACTTTGTTAAATCTCTGTAAATACTTATGGATGGTTTCTTCTTCCTTTTGTTGGAGAAGCTGCAGGTCGCTAGGCTGGCCCAGCTCCTGGTGGCCACCGGTGAAGGCCCTTATGAACTCGTGGCACAGGTCTGCCCATGATGAAATGGAATTCTCCGGCAGGTGCATCAGCCAAGACCTCACATTGCACTTGGGGGCCAAAGGGAAATAGTTGGAGAAGGCCTTCTCATCTCTTCCCCCGATAGCCTGAATAGGGATGGTGTAGATGCTCAGGAACTCTGCAGGGTTCAGCCTCCCGTCGTACTTCTCAGGTATCTTTGGCATGAATGTGCGAACGGACGGCCAACGGACTTGCCGCAGCTCACAAGTAAAGGTAGGGTGATACATCTCCAATGTATCTATAATTTTTGAATTCTCCATGTTATTATATTACCCGTTTTGGATGTTTATGGGCTTTACTTTACACTTTTATATCATTTTTTGGACTAACCTTCTAACCAGAGGCCCAGCCCGAATTGCTGTTTTTTTGCCTATTTCAGTGTTTCGAAGAAAAGGAATATCAAACAGAGTCCAAACGGAATGAAACCTTCAGGAGCGATCTTTTTGGCACAAACGCAATCCAGGAGACTTGGAGTGGACATCAAGAAGTAGCTGAGGCAGCCACGAGGGTGCAAGGCACGCCCCCTACCCGAGTGGGCCCCTCGTGTCTCCCCTGACCGACCTCCTTCGCCTATATATACCTCCATACCCTGAAAATATCCAGGAGCACCACGAAAACCTATTTCCACCACTGAAACCTTTTGGATCCGCAAGATACCATGTTGGAGCCTTCGTCGGCGCTCCGTTGGAGGGGGAATCAACCACGGAGGTCTTCTACATCAACTCCATAGCCTCTTCGGTGAGTTGTGAGTAGTTTACCATAGACCTTCAGGTCCATAGTTATTAGCTAGATGGCTTCTTCTCTATTTGATTCTCAATAGAAATTTCTCCTCGATCTTCTTGGAGATCTATTTGATTTAACTCTTTTTGCGATGTGTTTGTCGTGATCCGATGAATTGTGGGTTTATGATCAAGTTTATCTATGAGAAATATTTGAATCTCCTCTGAACTCTTTTATGTATGTTTGTTATCTTTGCAAGTCTCTTCGAATTATCGGTTTGGTTTGGCCTACTAGATTGATCTTTCTTGCAATGGGAGAAGTGCTTAGCTTTGGGTTCAATCTTGCGTTGTCCTTTCCCAGTGACAGCAGGGGCAGCAAGGCACGCATTGTATTGTTGCCATCGAGGATAAAAAGATGGGGTTTATATCATATTGCTTGAGTTTATCCCTCTACAATGTCATCTTGCCTAATGCGTTACTCTGTTCTTACGAACTTAATACTCTAGATGCATGCTGGATAGCTGTCGATGTGTGGAGTAATAGTAGTAGATGCAAGCAGGAGTCGGTCTACTTGTCGCGGACGTGATGCCTATATACATGATCATGCATAGATAATATCATAACTATGAAATTTTCTATCAATTGTTCGACAGTAATTTGGTCACCCACCGTAATACTTATGCTATCTTAAGAGAAGCCACTAGTGAAACATATGCCCCCCGGGTATATCTTTTATCATATAAGTTTCTGATCTACTTTATTTTGCAATCTTTACTTTCCCATCTATATCATAAAAATACCAAAAATATTTATCTTATCTTATTATCTCTATCAGATCTCAGTTTCGCAAGTGACCGTGAAGGGATTGACAATCCCTTTATCGCGTTGGCTGCGAGGTTCTTGTTTGTTTGTGCAGGTACGAGGGAGTTTTGAGGAGCCTCGTACTAGATTGATACCTTAGTTCTCAAAAACTGAGGGAAATACTTACGCTACCGTGCTGCATCACCCTTTCCTCTTCAAGGGAAAACCAACGAAGTGCTCAAGAGGTAGAAAGAAGGATTTCTGGCAACGTTGCTAGGGAGGTCTTCGCTCAAGTCAAGACATACCAAGTACCCATCACAAACTCATCTCCCTCGCATTACATTATTTGACATTTGCCTCTTGTTTTCCTCGCCCCCACTTCACTCTTGCCATTTTATTCGCCCTCTCTTTTCAGTTCGCCTCTTTTTTCGCTTGCCTCTTGTGTGCTCGTGTGTTAGATCGCTTATCTCGTCGTCATGGCTAGTCCTCTATGTACTCCTTTGTCTCCCGAGTTTGAAGTTCTTCACTTCAAGCAAAGGCAAGGAGAAAACTTGAAAGATGCTTGGTATAGGATGATGGAATCTTATCATAACTGCACCTTAGAGGTGAATTTTCGAATTGTTCTTTGCAATTTTTATGTTGGACTAAATATGTCCCATAGACAACTCTTGGATTGTGTTGCCAAAGGAAATTTTATCGAGATTGATCCCAGTATTACAGATGAAATAATAGAGGGAATAGTGGGAATGCTATCTCAAAAAGGGGGACCACATCATACCCCGGAAGAGACAAGTTTTTGAAAAGATTTGTGAAGTAACATTTTTTTTACGAAAGTCTCTTAAACCTCTTAAGAGTGTTAGCAGAAATCTTCACCGCATGAATATGTTGATCACCCTTTGTAATAAGTGGTTGGATTCTTTAGATCTAAAAATTTCCGAGTATGAAGGGAAACGTAAAGAACCTCCCGGATTCAAGCATGACTCCGCTAAAAAATTGAAAACCAAGGATGGCGACACTTAGATCTATTCTCGCTTTTATGCCTAGCTAGGGGCATTAAACGATAGCGCTTATTGGGAGGCAACCCAATTTTATTTTTGTTCCTTGATTTTTGCTTCTGTTTAGTAATAAATAATTCATCTAGATTCTGTATTTGTGCCAAGTAGAACCTACAGGATCATCTACGGTGATAGTTAATTTGATTCTGCTGAAAAACAGAAACTTTTGCACGCAGGAGAATAATTTTAATAAATCACAAGAACGTGCTTTTTAGTTGATTATTCTTGCAGTAGATCAATAGAAAAAATTCCCAGGACTTCCTATTTTTGTAGGATTATTAGAGTTCCATAAGTATTCGAAAGTTACAGATTGGTACAGACTGTGCTGTTTTTGACACATTCTGTTTTTCGTGTGTTGTTTGCCTATTTTGATGAATCTATGCATAGTATCAGGGGGTATGAACCATAGAGAAGTTGGAATACAGTAGGTTTAACACCAATATAAATAAAGAATGATTTCATTACAATACCTTAAGTGGTGGTTTTTCTTTCTTGCACTAACAGAGCTTATGAGATTTCCTGTTGAGTTTTGTGTTGTGAAGTTTTCAAGTTTTGGGTAAAGATTTGATGGACTATGGAATAAGGAGTGCAAGAGCCTAAGCTTGGGTATTCCCATGGCACCCCAATATAATTCAAGGACAACCAAAAGCCTAATCTTGGGGATGCCCGGCAGGCATCCCCTCTTTCGTCTTCGTCTATCGGTAACTTTACTTGGAGCTATATTTTTATTCGCCACATGATATGTGTTTTGCTTGGTGCGTCTTGTATGATATGAGTCTTTTCTTTTTAGTTTACCACAATCATCCTTTCTGTACACACCTTTTGGGAGAGACACAACATGATTCGGAATTTATTAAAATACTCTTTGTGCTTCACTTATATCTTTTGAGCTAGATAATTTTGCTCTAGTGCTTCACTTATATTTTTTTTAGAGCACGGCGGTGGTTTTATTTTGTAGAAATTTTTGATCTCTCATGCTTCACTTATATTATTTTGAGAGTCTTTTATAACAGCATGGTATTTTCTATGGTTATAAAATTGGTCCTAGAATGATGGGCATCCAAGTTGGGTATAATAAAAACTATCATAGAAAGTGAATTGGATGCTATGATCAATTTGATGCTTGATAATTGTTTTGAGTATAGAGGTGGTGATATTAGAGTCATGCTAGTTGGGTAATTATGAAATTGAGAAATACTTGTGCTGAAGTTGGCAAGTCCCGTAGCATGCACGTATGGTAAAAGTTGTGTAACAAATTTGTAGCATGGGGTGCTCTCCTGATTGCCTTCCTTATGAGTGGAGGTTGGGATTGCGCGACAGTTAACTCCTACCAACCCTCCCTCTAGGACCATGCGTAGTAGTACTTTGCTTCGAGTGCTAATAAACTTTTGCAGTAAGTATATGAGTTCTTTATGACTAATGTGAGTCCATGGATTATACGCACTCTTACCCTTCCATCATTGCCAGCCTCTTCGGTACCGTGCATTGCCCTTTCTCACCTTGATAGTTGGTGCAAACTTCGCCGGTGCATCCAAACCCCGTGATACGATATGCTCTATCACACATAAACCTCCTTATATCTTCCTCAAAACAGCCACCATACCTACCTATTATGGCATTTCCATAGCCATTCCAAGATATATTGCCATGCAACTTTCCACTATTCCGCTCATCATGACACGTTTCATCATTGTCATATTGCTTTTGCATGATCATGTAGTTGACATCGTATTTGTGGAAAAGCCACCTTCATAATTTTTCATAGATGTCACTCTTGATTCATTGCATATCCCGGTACACCGCCAGAGGCATTCATATAGAGTCATATTTTGTTCTAGTATCGAGTTGTAATTCATGAGTTGTAAATAAATAGAAGTGCAATGATCATCATTATTAGAGCATTGTCCCCTATAAAAAAAGAAAGGCTAAATAAAAAAAGAAGAAAGGCCAAATAAAAAAAAGAAAGGCCCAAAAAAAGGGGGACAATGTTACTATCTTTTTCCACACTTGTGCTTCAAAGTAGCACCATGTTCTTCATATAGAGAGTCTCCTATGTTGTCACTTTCATATACTAGTTGGAATTTTTCATTATAGAACTTGGCTTGTATATTCCAACGACGGGCTTCCTCAAAATGCCCTAGGTCTTCGTGAGCAAGCAAGTTGGATGCACACCCACCTAGTTTCTTTTGTTGAGATTTGTCGGGTGATAGGTGCGACATATGCCAATGGGTGGCTTATCATTGTGGGAGCCAGTAAGACATCGCCGGTGCCTAGAAACGAGATAAGGCAAAGACATGCACGCCGGTGAATCTTACCCAGGTTCGGGGATCTCCTAGGAGATAACACCCCTACTCCTGCTCTGCGTGGTCTCCGCATGATCACTAGATCAAAACAAGTAGCTACAAGAGGCTCCTTGAGCTGTTTAGATAGAGGAAGAAGAAGGGCAAGGCTAGCTCTCCTCTTCTCTCTATGTGGTGTCTAAAACTCTAAGAGATCAACCCTTTGCATGGGTGCCCTGGGGGTTTATATAGGCCTACCCCCAGGGGTACATTGGTAATCTGGTTGGTTGTGGGTCCAGGCTGTCAGTGTCTGTAGTCACCAGCTTCTGGTATCTCGCTGGCAGGAGGGGCCCACCACCTGTGGGCCGTACTAACAGTCTGTCGTGGGTGATGTCATGGTCAACATGGCAACAATGTCGCGCCAGACAGGGAGTGGCCGCCCCGTACGGCGCACTGTGGTCATGCTTGCTCCGGGATTCGAGGGTGGCAGGCTTCACTGGAGCCACGTCCCATCTTATCGCTGTTATGCGGGTGCAAACTTTGAGGGTGCGAGCCGGGCCGTCTGCTAGGAGCCGACCCTCTGGTGGCCGGCTGCTAGGAGTCGGCCCTCGTCGGGAGGGCTCATAGAGCCTTGCCGCCTTCCAGCATCTGGCCGGTGGGACAGCCGGCCAGGAGAAGGCAGAACTGCGTCTTGGATGTTTGAGGGCTCAGTCGGCCCGATATTTTTTGAAGAGCCAGGGGGTGCCGGTTAGGCTACCCGTGGTCATTTACTCCGACAGTAGTCCCCGAAGCTGGCCGGGCTTCGCGGCTGAAAGGGGGACGAGAAGCCTGGGCAGCTTCTTATGTTGAAGGGCCGACAGATAGGAGCCGACCTCGATCAGACGCGCCGTCTAGAAAGATTTTGGAGTCCAAAGGCGGGAACCAGCTGGCGCGCGCGCCGGGCGGCGGGCAGGCCGCCCGCCGTCCGCATGCCAGATGGTGCCCTTCGGCTGGACCAGCCTACCAGCCCACGCGCCCGTCGCTGTAGGCTGGGGCCCGCCACTACCACACCTCGGCCTACACGCGGATTCTCTATGGCTGAGGCAGGCGGTTGGCATTCCAGCGGCAGTTGCTGCATGCCTTTAAGTCGTAATAATCGCAGGTCGTGGGGGGTGGGCGCAGTTAATCCCACGTCCCCGATGCCCCGCCGCCTCGGCTTCGTCGCACCGTGCCTATAAGTAGGGGGAGGAGGGGGAGCGGCAAAAGCACACGGGCTTGCCTGCCACTCCGCCATTTTCTTCTTCGTCTCCTTCTCTGTCGCCACTACTGCTCGCCACCGTGCCGCTTCTCCGGCAAACTTGTTGCGCCGCAGCTTCGCCGCTGTGGGGTCGCGGTTTTGCCGTCGCCGCGCCTTCTCCGTCGACCTTTCGCCACCATGGCGCGTGCCGGAGCCTGGGACAGCTCCAACATCCACGAGGATCACATCGACTTTCTTCGTAAGATGCGGCGGCTGCCCGACGAGGACTATGTGTGGGTCCGCCTCGCGTCGGAGCGGGAGATCTAGCTGGCGCCGGAGGAGGGCGAGCAGGTAATCTTCCGCTCACACTTGCCTGCACGGCCTAGGCCTGCCGGCGAGCGGCTTCTTCCGCTCCTTCCTCGACTTCTACAATCTGCAGCTGCACCACCTCACCCCGAACACGATGGTGCTGCTATCCACCTTCGTCACTCTGTGCGAAGGCTTCCTCGGCGTCCTCCCTACCATTGAGCTTTGGGGGGAGTTCTTCTACTCCAAGCTGGGCACCGTCGTCAAGAGCGTGCCATCTCAATGCGGCGCCTTCGTTGAGGTGCGGTGGTCGGCGGCCGACAACCCCTTTCCGCCCATCGCGCTGATCCAGTCGGTGAAGATGTGGCAAAAATCATACTTCTACGTGAAGAGCATCTCCTACAGGGCGACTGGGTCAACCTGCCGGCTTACATAGCCGCCCCGCTGACTGGGAAGCATGTCACGCCCAATGTGCGACCCTATCCAAAAGGAACTCGAAGGTCCCACCAAGGATAGACCCGCATATTGAAACGCTTTTGCAAGGTGGATATCATTACATCAACATTACATAATAGATAGGAATACATACATAAGGCATACAATGCCACACGAATACAACATCATCTTACAAGAGATCAACATCCGACTACGGATGAAACACAAACAGAAACTCAAACGACTTCCACCCTGCTAGCCCAGGCTGCCGACCTGGAACCTATCCCCTGATCGAAGAAGAAGCAGAAGAAGAACTCCAAAAAAAGCAAGCATCGCTCTCGCGTCAAGATCATCGCATAACCTGTACCTGCAACTGTTGTTGTAGTAATCTGTGAGCCACGAGGACTCAGCAATCCCATTACCATGGGTATCAAAACTAGCAAAGCTTAATGGGTAAGGAAGGGGTAAAGTGGTGAGGTAGCAGCAGCGACTAAGCAAGTATGGTGGCTAACATACGCAAATGAGAGCGAGAAGAGAAACAAGCGGAATGGTCATGAAGCTAGCAATGATCAAGAAGTGATCCTGAGCTCCTACTTACGTCAAACAAAACACAGAAACCGTGTTCACTTCCCGGACTCCACCGAGAAGAGACCATCACGGCTACACATGCGGTTGATGCATTTTAATTCGAATCAGGTGTCAAGTTATCTACAACCGGACATTAACAAATTCCCATCTGCCACATAACCGCGTGCACGGCTCTCGAAAGTATATAACCCTGCAGGGGTGTCCCAACTTAGCCCATGATAAGCTCTCGCGATCAACGAAGGATATTCCTTCTCCCAGGAAGACCCGATCAGTCTCGGAATCCCGGTTTACAAGACATTTCAACAATGGTAAAACAAGACCAGCAAAGCCGCCCGATGCGCCGACAATCCCGATAGGAGCTGCACATATCTCGTTCTCAGGGCAACACCGGATAAGTCAAGCTACGAGTAAAACCAGACCTCGAGTTTCCCTGAGGGGGCCCCGCAGGCTGCTCGGTTCGGACCAACACTTAGACAAGCACTGGCCCTGGGGGGGCTAAAATAAAGATGACCCTTGGGTTAATAACTCCCAAGGGAAAAATAGGTGGTGGTGAGGCAAATGGTAAAACCAAGGTTGGGCCTTGCTGGAGGAGTTTTATTCAAAGCGAACTGTGAAGGGGGTCCCATAAATCACCCGACCGCGTTAGGAACGCAAAATCCGGGAACATAACACCGGTATGACGGAAACTAGGGCGGCAAGAGTGGAACAAAACACCAGGCATAAGGCCGAGCCTTCCACCCTTTACCAAGTATGTAGATGCATTAATTAAATAAGAGATATTGTGATATCCCAACATAATCCTGTCCACCATGGAGCAATCTTCAACTTCACCTGCAACTAACAACGCTATAAGAGGGGGCTGAGCAAAGCAGTAACATAGCCAAGCAATAGTTTGCTAGGAAGGGTGAAACGGTTAGGGGCTGACATGGCAGTTTGGGACGCTTGAAGAGCAAGTGATAGGAAGCGCAGCATAGCGATAGAACGAAGCAACTAGCATAGCAATGATAGTAGTGAGATCCAGGGTAGCGGTCATCTTGCCTGAAATCCCGCTAGGAAGAAGAACGAGTCCATGAAGAAGATGAAGCCACGAAGACGAACCAAGCGTAGACGAACGAATCCTCACGATCGCAACGAAACAGGAACTATCGAGAAGAAGCACAACATAGTAAACACACCACACATAGACAAGACATGATGCACAACAAGCATGATGCATGACAAGTCTAGATGAGGCTACTCATGGCAAGAGATGATGCATACCAGAGCAACATATCAAAGCAAGTTTAAATGAGGCCGGAAACAACATATAACAAATCCGGTAAGTCCTCATATGCAAATTTCAAAGTTGGTCCAGATCTTAATAAACCTTATGTTCAAGTTGTTAAAAGAGCAATTTAAGATGCACCAACATGATCTACACGAGATTCTAGTCAAGTTACATATAAAGTTCATTAGATTTGGAGCTACGGCCTAGAAGATATGAGCAAAACAAGTTAAGCATGACATTGATGCAAAATGCATACAAACATCAAGCAAACACTCTCAAAACATGGATGCAACATGATAATGAACCTACATGCAAAATCAAGCAAGTTTCATAAGGAGCACACTCAAAACGGAGCAACGGTTCAACACATACACTATACAAGTTTAAAGGACAAGTTGTCCAAAAAAGCAAGTAGGCATCTAGCAAGCATCAAAACAATATGCTACAACACCACAATATGAAAACAAAAGGCATGATCATGATGTACAGGTAAAGCATGACACAACAGGAACACTAAGCTATCTCCAGAAACTACTAGAACATGCTCAAAAGAACATGGCAAGATTGTAAATATTAACAGTTTACAGACTTGGCAGAAATAACATCAAGTTGCAATGTTGAGAGCTATCAAACAACATGTTACAGGAACTTAACATGGCAAACAAAGGCAGGGCATGAATCTACTAATTGCATAGAAAAAAAGTCCCTTACTTACCATGAGACAAAAGGGCACAGAAAATATGATGGCACCCATGTAAACATGGCAAAATATATGACAGATTCATACGTGGCAGGAACAACAATAAGTAGGCATCTTGGTGAGCTTGAACCACTCACCACAGAGCAATACATGGCATGGCAAGGCAACCAATAGTAAGAAGACATGTTCATGAAGCTAAGCATGGCAAGACCAAGTTCATAGGGTGCATGGGTCACTAGCAACAATCATGGCAACATTGAACTTAATGTTAACAGGCTGACAAAAAAATTATTTAGCAACTTTGGAGCAAGATAACAACAAGTTAAAATAGGCTATAATTGCAACCAAGGGCATTGATGGATAGAGCATGACATGTATAACAAAACATCCTTAGTGAACATCTCCAGATTATGCACGAAATGACTTGTAGCAGCAGGTTTACATGGCATCACAAAATAACAGAATCAACCTAGCAAAACAGCAACAGCAAGTACCCCACTTAACAAGCTTGATGTACTCACTACAAGACTCACAAAAATACATGGATGGCTCCACTGTGAAGATGGCATGATGAAGCACAAAACACATGTAGACATCAACCTCATACGATGCACACATCAAATATGGAAAAAATGACAAATGAGCATGTTATAACAGTTTCAGCAGATTAACATCATATAGCACTCTTGCAACGATGATTCAGGCATCAAGATGAACTCAAATGAACATGATGCAATGGAATGAAATGAAGTACTCGTTGAGAGAACAATTTGACATATTACACACACGAAATGGAATTATGGATGCGGAGTTATGATGCGATGATAAAGCATAAAAAATACTAGGATCTGAGGACTTGGAGGAATAAAACGGGGTCAACCTCGAGCTGGATCGGGCACGGATCCCGAGGTTGGCCGGCTCGGGCCGCCGGAGTTGAGGAAGGAGGCGGCCTGGGTTGGGGGAGGAGGCGCTCCGACGAGGAGGAGTCGGCGACGAGGTGGCGGAGTGTGGCGCGCGACGGCGGGAGGCACCGGGGCAGCGGGCGGCGGCGGGATTCAGGGCCGGCGGAGGGAGCTCCGGCTGGATCCGGGGCCGGCGACGTCGGGCGGCGCGCGGGGCGGCGCGGCGCTGGTTTGGGCGGCACCGGCGGCGAGCTGGCGGCGGCGGGGGTCCGAGGGCGACCGGGGCACCGGCGCTGGAGGCGCGCGGCGGAC
>NC_041391.1:346609736-346610770 GCF_002162155.2 Triticum dicoccoides
GGGCGGCGGCGGCGGATCGGGCCGGGCGGGCCCGCTGCGGGCTCGCCGGGCCGCGGCAGCGGGGACGGCGCGGGAGCCACGTGGCGGCGGCTAAGTGGGCGGGGCGCGGAGGCGGCTGACGTGGCGGCGCCCTATTGGCCGGGGTGAGGTGGCTGGCGGCGGTGGACGCGTCCGGCGGCGAGCGGACATGTCCGGCGACTGAGAGGGAGAGGAGGCTAGGGTTTGCACCGCGAATTTGGACGGGGGGGCATATTTATAGGTAGAGGGAGCTAGGAGAGTCCAAATGGAGCACGGTTTTCGCCCACACGATCGTGATCGAACGACCGAGAGCATGGAGGGGAGTTTGCTGGGTTTTGGGCCACTTTGGAGTGGTGTTGGGCTGCAAACAAAAGAGGCCTTGCGGTTACCCGGTTAACCGTTGGAGTACCAAACGACCTCCAAATGGCACGAAACTTGACATGCGGTCTACCGGTGGTATACCAAGGCCGCTTGGCAAACCTCGGTCCATTCCGAGAACGTTTAACACCCACACATGGAAAGAGGCAAAAGGGGAATGCCGGGGGACATAGGAGTGCCGGATTGCAAAACGGACAACGGGGGAAATGCTCGGATGCATGAGACGAATATGTATGCAAAATGAAATGCACATGATGACATGATAAAATGCAACACGCAAACAAATGACATGGCAACAACGACGAATAACTGCCGGACACCTGGTGCATCGAATCCGGGGCATTACAAAGCAGCCCAACTGGTCCTATTGGGCTAGGTCGCTGTCGCCTTCTGGAGTTGCCGCCGTCGCGCAGCTCTAGGTATTGATCAAGTTGGAGGGCCTGACCGGGCCCGACTTGCTGACCGCCTTCATGGCGTGCCAGGTGCTCCCGCTCCAGGGCCGCCCTCACATGATCCGTCGCATGAGCGGGCTCCTCGACCCAAGCTGGCTGTGCACCAAGGAGATGCCTCACGCAGAGGTGGCTCACATGGTGAACTACCTTGCAAACTGCAAGCTCACGGAGGAGTGGCAGTTCTGC